>NW_027435952.1:0-3000 GCF_964199755.1 Larus michahellis
TGGGTGTCAGGGGCACCCCAAAAATCTGGGGGCACCCCAAAACCCCCCCCGGGACCCAGAACACCCAACGGGTCCCCAAAACCCCCAGGAGCACCCAACAGACTCAACGCAGCTCACGGTGGCAACCACCCGTCTGGGACCTCGACCTTCTCACAGAGGCTCCCCATGGGGAAAATGGGGGTGTCAGGGGCACCCCAAGACCCTCAGAGCACCCCAAAACCCTGGGGGCACCCCAACGCCCCCCCATGGGACCCAGAACACCCAACAGGACCCCATAACCCCCAGGAGCACCCAACAGACTCAACAAAGATCATGGTGGCAACCACCCGTCTGGGACCTCGACCTTCTCACAGAGGCTCTCCATAGTTAAATGTGGGTGTCAGGGGCACCCCAAAAATCTGGGGGCACCCCAAAACCCCCCCCGGGGGACCCAGAACACCCAACGGGACCCCAAAACCCCCAGGAGCACCTCAACGAAGCTCATGGTGGCAACCACCCGTCTGGGACTTCAACCTTCTGATAGGGGCTCCCCACGGGGAAAACGGGGGTGTCAGGGGCACCCTGCGACCCTGAGAGCACCCCAAAACCCTGGGGGCACCCCAAACCCCCCCCCCCGGCCCCCCAAACGCCATCGATTTGGGGGTGTCTCACATCTCCAGGAGGATCTTGTCGATGTCGGGGCGCAGGCAGAGCTTGCTCAGGAAGCGCCTGAAGGTGTCGAGGGTGAACTCCTCAGGGGGGATGGCCTCGCTCTGGGGGCACCCCAAAAATTTAGGCGGGGGGGGGGGGGGGACATGACACCCCACAACCCCCCCCTTTAGTCGTCCCCCCCCCCAGAGCCACCCCTCAACCCCCCCCAAACCCACCGAGGAGCCCCCCAACATCTTGGTGGACCCCAGGGAGGCCTTGGCGGAACACAAAAGCGGGTGGGACACCCCCAAAAATGCCATCTGCGCCCCCAAAAATTGGCATTTGTGACCCAAAAAACACCACCTGCGCCCCAAAAAGGGGTTGGGCGCCCCAAAAAAGGGCATTCGAGCCCCAAAATTTGGCTTCTGCACCCCAAAAATTGGCATCCGAGAGCCAAAAAAAGGCATCTGCACCCCAAAAATGGGGGGGGCGCCCCAAAAAAGGGCATTTGTGACCCAAAACCCAGCACCTGCACCCCAAAAATCGGCATCTATGACCCAAAAACACCATCTGCGCCCAAAAAGGGGTTGGGGATCCCAAAAAAGGGCATTCGAGACCCAAAATTTGGATTCTGCACCCCAAAAATCGGCATCCGAGAGCCAAAAAATGGCAGCTGCACCCCAAAAATGGGGGGGCGCCCCAAAAAAGGGCATTTGTGACCCAAAAACCAGCACCTGCACCCCAAAAATCGGCATCTATGACCCAAAAAACACCATCTACGCCCCAAAAAGGGGTTGGGCACCCCAAAAAAGGGCATTCGAGACCCAAAATTTGGCTTCTGCACCCCAAAAATCGGCATTCGAGCGCCAAAAAAATGGGCACCTGCACCCAAAAATGGGGGGCGCCCCAAAAAAGGGCATTTGTGACCCAAAACCAGCACCTGCACCCCAAAAATCGCCATCTATGACCCCAAAAAACACCACCTGCACCCCAAAAAAGGCAGGGCACCCCAAAAAAGGGCATTCGAGCCCCAAAATTTGGCTTCTGCACCCCAAAAATCGGCATTCGAGAGCCAAAAAAAGGCAGCTGCACCCCAAAAATGGGGGGGCGCCCCAAAAAAGGGCATTTATGACCCAAAAACCACCACCTGCACCCCAAAAATGAGCTGCCCCCCCCCCCAAAAATGACATTTGAGCCCCAAATCGGCTCCTGCACCCAAAAAAGGGCATTTGTGCCCCAAAAACTTGCAGCCCCTCAGCCGGGGGGGGGGGGGAGGGGGGGGCACCCCAAAAATTCGGGGGGGGGGGGGGGGAGGGGACACAATATTTTTTGGAGGTGTCCCTTTGGGGGGAGGGGGGGTGTATTTTGGGGGGGGTCCCCTATATTTTGGGGGGGGGCTCCTTATTTTTCGGGGCTCCCCTGGTTTTTGGGGGGGTCCCCACTTTTGGGGGGGGTCCCTATTTTTCGGGGGGGGTGTCCCTATTTTTGGGGGGGTCCCTATATTTTTGGGGGGGGTCCCTATATTTTTTGGGAGGGTCCCTATTTTCCAGGGGGGCCCTATTTTTTGGGGGGGCCCCTATATTTTTTGGGGGGGGTCCCTATTTTCGGGGGGGGTCGCCTGTTTTTTGAGGGGGGGTCCCCTATGTTTGGGGTGGGGTCCCTATTTTTGGGGGGGGTCCCTCATATTTTGATGGGCGTCCCCTTATTTTCGGGTGGGGGGTCTCTATTTTGGGGGGGTCCCTATATTTTTGGGGGGGTTGCCTATTTTTGGGGGGGTCCCCAATATTTTGGGGGGCCCCCATTTTTTGGGGGGGCCCTATATTTTGCGGGGGGGGCCCCACTTTTGGGGGGGTCCCTATATTTTTGGGGGGTCCCCTATATTTTTTTGAGGGGGTCCCTATTTTTGGGGGAGGTCCCTATTTTTTGGGGGGGGGCGCTTATTTTTTTGAGGGGGGGTCCCCTATGTTTTGGGGGGGGGTCCCTATTTACATGGGGGGGTCCCTATTTCGGGGGGGGGGTCCCTCATATTTTGATGGGCGTCCCCTTATTTTTGGGTGGGGGTCTCTATTTTGGGGGGGTCCCTATATTTTTGGGGGGGTCCCCAATATTTTTGGGGAGCCCCCATTTTCTGGGGGGGGCCCTATATTTTTGGGGGGTCCCCTATATTTTTTGAGGGGGTCCCTATTTTGGGGGAAGGCCCCTATTTTTTGGGGGGATCCCTATTTTTGGGGGGTCCCTATTTTTGGGGGGGGGGTATTTTGGGGGGGGGGGTATTTTTGGGGGGGGCCGTACCCGGTTGGAGCTGAGGCCGCAGGATTCCAGCGCCGTCTCCACCCCGCTTCTTGTCGGCCGAGAACATCTTCAAGATAC
>NW_027435953.1:0-132776 GCF_964199755.1 Larus michahellis
ACAACACGATGAATTGAAGCGATTGTTGAAAGAGGCCAAGAAAATGGACAAAGAACTCTGATTACTGTCCATCATGATGTTGAAGAAATACACCATGTACTGGAAAGGGTCAAGAGAGACGGTGGACATGAATGGCGGGACACCCTCTTTGGATGGTCACCGACAGCTACAGGACTTTTTAACAAGATGCTCCATCCTGTTGTTGTTCTACTAGTACTCACTGTATTGTGCTTTGCTTTGACAATTGTTTTGCATGTTAGACTTTGGATTATGATGAAACGCTTAACTCGCTTAATCACCCCGCAAGAAGTATTTGCACTTGATATCCCTCGCCATAAGAGGACATGTGATATTCCCCATCAGTATTGATTATCGTGGAGCTTGAGTGACTGTAGTCACGGGGTGGATTATGTGGAATAATTACTAAATTGGCCAAGAATACAAAAATACAGCATTGTTCACACATTAAGGAAAGTCATAAAATCAAGAGGCTTCTGAGGTAGAATACAGCCACAGCTAGCACACGAAGAATGCAACATCTGTGATTCCCTGCGCGAGGTTGTTTGCGAAACTACACGAGGGATGGAACGGAACACGCTTGTTCCGTGGCCTTCCCTTGTGACGAATAGCAGATATGGGGACGAGATGGTACTACGGAACTGATAAGCGGCCTACACGCTACCCGAGCCAACCTTTCGTCAAATGTTGATGAAATGCTGTCCTTTTGTGCGAACTTTGCTCACCACAATGTACCAAAACACACCTCCATCCCGGAGGCTATCCGCCCCCGAGGTGTGAACACTCCTCCTTGAATACATTAATCATAATAAAAGTATGTATGACTAAAGTCACTCAAACTCCACTTTGAAGATAAAAAAATAATATAAAATAGCCCAAGAGAGAGGGGATGTCAGGGAAGACACCATCGCGAAGAATTCCACCGCTGATTTCCGGGATCAGTCGACGGGCTGAGCCTTTCTTCCCCCCCATAGGGACGCCTTTGGGTAAGACTTCGATTACACCGAGCGCTTTCTCGGGGACTTAGAAATTTCTCTAGAGAATCTCTACCCTACGTTTATAGCCAGGCTGTATCGTTTATAATTTTGTCGCGCGTTTGTATACTTAGCAATATCTTTATTTGCACGTGCTTTGCAGACAGTGTATTTATCACCGGCAATCCTAAAGAACCTGTATATCTGTTGTTTAAATAAACTGCACTGTTTAAGTAGCTAGTCGTTCCGCTTTCTCACTGAACGCGACCAAAACTACAGAGAGGCCGTGCTAGTTCAGGAGCACGACTAGACTGAAGGTGCAGTCCACTATTAGTGTATCCAAATCGTAGTAGTTTAATACATATTAAACGCGATTGGACTGATAGTGCTGAATTGGGCATCACTCAGAATTTAAACCTAGCTGCACCTAGCCTCCCACCTCGGTGAGGAGTGTTAGAACGCAAGGGGGTTTATCTTCTGCCAAAACCGCTTGGCCCCGTTTCACGCAACAGAATTTGGCGTAGTCGGCAGGATTGCCATGGATAAACTGCTGCAAAAATATGATTGTGCCCCTTCCCAGGCTGGGAAGGAGTGGGCCCAAAAATTTTGGAAGGATGAAGAGAAAGTGGTGGAACGTATTGAAGAGTGTCGGGTTTCACAGAAGCTCAGAGCGGGGAAAGGCAAGGGTGTGATTTGTGCTGTGTTAGGCGCCTGTTTATCTTGTGCACAACAAGAAGCTAGAGAAACCCCTGCTCCTAATCTGATTTCAGCTGTAGAATATGCAACCCTGAAATCGGAGAATGAGGTGCTGAAGTCATCATTAGCCTTGCAAAAGGAGACAGGAGAAAAATTAAGAACTCACGTCGATAAGCTTGTGAGTGAGAATGAATGTTTAGGAAACCAGAATGCTCAACTTAAAATATTATTAGAAAGGGTGACTGGGCTCTTAGATAAAATGCAGCCCTCGACCCAGGTCCAACAGATTCGTAAGTTAATGTGTTATCCAAATTCCGGAACCCAGACCGGAGATTTTTTGTCTAATAGTGAGGATGACGAAGAAGATGAGGAGGAAAGGACTTTTACTTTGAAATCCCAAGTTTTTCCTTTACGTCCTCTGGTTAAAACTGAAGCTGCGGTTGATGACGATGATGAAATTCACACCACTGTGCGTACCGTTCCACGGACACCAACCGAGTTAACAAAAATAAGGGAGAAATATTCGAGGCGACCAGAAGAGTCAGCTGTTGAGTACGTGTGGCGAGTTTCTTCTGAAGGGGGGACAGAATTATGCTGAGTGAGGAAGAAGCAGGAGACTCTTGGGGACCAGGAGTGTTTTTAACCACTATGCCTGGGGATCATAATTATTCCCTAACTGCTCGAGCAGCCTATTGGGCAGGGGGTATGGATCCGCGAGAGAGGGGGGAGCCGTTAGAGATTAGAGCTACAGGCTACTCTGATCTGGTTTGCGGCTGTACGGAAAGCAGCTTGTCTGCAAGCCATGTATGACAGAGAGGAATTTCGGAAATCCCCAATGTCAGCCCCTATCGACCCCGATCGATTAGCCCCTCTCATCCGTGGTCTTCCCGATTGCCTGAAACCGTTCCTTGTTCGTACTCAAGATCGTATACGAGAGGCTCGGGGTGCTCATAGGCGGGGCCGTCGTCACTACATGCCCACCTGGAATGAATATGTACAGGAAATAGATCAATATGGGCGCCGAATGGGCTGGGCCAGCCTAACTAGTGAGAAATCCTCCGAACACCCCCGAAAGGTTCGCCAAGTCCGAACTCACACTAAAAACCCTAAATCGGAGGAAAGGTTTAAGCCTGATAAGGACCGGAATGAGTTGTGGCGTAAAGCCCTACAATTAGGGGTGCCCCGACATTCTTGCACGGTGTCCCTACGGGAGACCTCCGTACACTAGTCCAATCTCTAACTAGAAAGAATAATGTGGCTGGGGAGAAAAGTCTAACCAGAGAATCCCCAAGTCGTGAGAAAATTGTGCCTTCTGCACCGGAACGTAACTTGATTGATTTGACAGAGTCCCAGCCAAAAAACTCCTATCCCCGGGGAGGGCAGTGAGCCACCCTGTCCGGCAGGTACTAGCAATTCAATGGCTCTCTCATAAAGACTCCGAACCCGTTATTATCATTCCTGTTGGACCCCGGAAGATATTGGTAAATTTTATTATTGATACTGGAGCCCAAATGTCTGCAATCACTAACGAAACAGCACAACTTCTAGGTATAAATCCCACCCGACGCAGAGTCAACTTCACAGGAATTGATGGTGTGGTAAAAACATGCCCCACTGCAAAAATTAACCTCTGGTTGCCGGGAGAGCAGCGAATGACTAGGGCAGAAGTGTTAGTGGGTGCCTCACATTCTAACCTCCTAGGATTTGACGTGCTGCGTGGGCGAATGTGGAAATTCCCGGATGGAACTGCGTGGAGTTTTGCAGGACGCAAAAAAGGATTAGACACAGTTAAACTGGGCCTATTAGAAACATCTATACCTTTGCCTCCCTCTAAAATTACCAACGTCCGACAGTACCCACTGCCTGCAGCTGCACTTGCAGGAGCAGACGGGGTGGTATCAGATTTAGAAAAAAGAAACATCATTAAGAGGACTCACTCGCCTTATAATTCACCGGTGTGGCCAGTAAAGAAACCAACCGGGCAATGGCGTTTCACAGTAGATTACCGAAAGTTAAACGCCAACGCTGCACCCCTGACCGCTGCGGTTCCGAGTATCGCGGAAATTGTGACAATGATAAAAGGAGCTGCCCATCCTTGGATGGCTGCCTTAGATGTAAAAGACATGTTTTTTATGATTCCCCTCCTTGAGCAAGACAAAGCGCAGTTTGCATTCACGTGGAAAGGAGTCCAATATACCTTTAACCGACTTCCACAAGGATACAAACATTCCCCCACCATTGCTCATAATGCTTTAGCTAAAGCGCTATCAGAGATTCCTGTTTCACAGGGATGTACAGTATACCAATATATTGACGACATCTTAATAGGGGGGGAGAGAGCCAAGAAAGTGTACAAGACATGATGCAAAACATCCGAAAAACATTATCAGATTTGGGATTGGAAATTCCAGACTCAAAATGTCAGGGACCTGCACAGGAAGTTAAATTCCTGGGGGTCTGGTAGATTAAGGGAGCTGCTTCTGTCCCTCAGGATACCCTGAAAAAAATAGAACATGGACAGAATCCTTCCAGCACGAAGGAGTTACAGCAAGTTCTGGGAACTTTAAGTTATTGGCGTAAACACATCCCTGGCTTTTCCATCATTGCTCGCCCCCTTTATTGTTTGCTCAAAAAAGGTAAATCCTGGGAGTGGACTGAACAACATACTAATGCACTGGAATTGCTAATAAAAGAGCTAAGGTTATTCCAACAACTTGGCCCCATACATCCAACTGACCCTGTCCATGTAGAATGGGGGTCCAGCGAACATGGTTCTCATTGTAACTTATGGCAAAAGGGACCAGCAGGACCGGAGAGACCATTAGAATTTAGCTCTCACTCCTTTAATGATACTGAGAGCAGATATTCAGACCTAGAGAAGGGTTTACTGTCCCTGGTGCGAGCATTGCAACGAGCAGAGCAGATAAGGAGAGAACAGAGCGTGATTGTTCGGGGCCCTTTTCGTCTCCTAGATGTGGTCCGTAAAGGGACAGCACCACCAGCCGGCATTGCCCAGAAACCCACAGTTCGAAAGTGGTATGCTTATTTAGAAGGCATTAATGATATCATGCCAATCTCTGAAGGTAGTATCAAAGTATCCAAGCTCCAGAAGGATATAGATGGTGCCCTATTGTTCCAATCCCCACCAAACAGACCATCTCCAATCCAAGAAGCACCTCCTCTGAAAGAAGGCAGTGATCTTACAGGAGTGTGGTTTACTGATGCGTCATCTCACCGTGAGAACAATAAGTGGAAATACAAGGCCGTAGCACTGGAAGTAGCAACGGGGGAAAGAGCAATTGAAACAGGAGAAGGTAGCGCACAAGTAGGGGAACTCAGAGCCGTCCTACTAGCTGCACAACGTGGGGCTACTTACATTTACACTGACTCATATGCTGTTTTTAAAGGAGCCACTGAATGGATTGGACACTGGGCAGCCAATGATTGGCAGGTGAATAGAGTCCCAATCTGGGAGACAGAGAGTTGGAAGCAACTGTTGGAAATGGGAGGACAGAGAACATTGCACGTTGGTTGGGTAAAAGGCCATGATCGTTCGAACTCGATCACTGCTCAATTCAACCAACAGGTAGATAGCCTCACGCGGTTGCAGCAAATTGACATTGTAGATGATGGTCGGGAATGGGAACGCTTACTCGAATGGTTACATATTAAGCGTGGCCATACAGGCCGTGCTGATCTGTATCAGGAAGGTCTAGCCCGGGGGTGGCCTGTGTCGGTTAAGCTGTGTGAACAAGTAGTAACCGCCTGTTCACAATGTCGCCTACGACTCAATAAAGATCATCCGAGTAAGGCGCCTCCTTTACACATTCGGGACAAGAAAACATTGTGGCATTCATGGCAAATTGATTATATTGGGCCCTTGAGATCATCAGGTGAGAAAAGATACGTCCTAGTCGGAGTGGAGATTATCTCTGGCCTCGCTATGGCCACCAGCTTCAAATCAGCTACCGGGAACAACACAGTGAAAGGCCTAAAAGGGTGGTTCAGCACACTTCCCCTTCCTGAGGAAATCCAAAGTGATAACGGTTCACACTTTACCGCTACAGTGGTACAAGATTGGGCCAAAGAAGAAGGGATTCGATGGGTATTTCATACTCCCTATTATCCTCAGGCTAATGGCATTGTTGAACGCACCAATGGATTGGTTAAGCGTTTTGCAAAAACTCATGAACCTGGTTGGCATTTGCCATTGGATGATGCCATCTATCAATTAAATAACAGATGGAGTGGAGATGGCTGTCCTAAAATGAAAGCTTTCTGTGTATCTGCTGATATCATCACTCCAAAAGTTCCCAATGAACCACGAAAATACCTAGGACAATTTCACCCTGGGCAACCTGTGTTAGTGAAAATGCCTCAAATTGGCACAGTACCAATGGTGTTAGCTACTCCCAAAAACCCCCATGCACGGGAAGCCAAAGACTGTTCAGGGAAGATACACCGGATCAGCACCCGGTGGATCTCGCCCTCTTTTTAACCCCGTCGGTCAAATGAGACCGAGCAGATTTTCTTTTCCTTTGTGTCTTACAGGAACCTCGGAAGAACTGTACGTGGACAGACGCATTGGCCTACGCTAACCTCGAGTGTCTCCAGGGAATCCTGACATTGATCCTGGCAATAACATTATTTTTGTTATGTATGGCCATCTGGAGGCCTAAATTTTAGAATGACGAATTGGCAGATGGAATTGATGCTATTCAGTTTTATCTTTTTACTCCCTGTTGTTTGTAGTCAAAGAGACCCAGAATGGCCGTGGTCTCAAGCTTATGTAAAACACAATGCGATGGCAGGAACAGGAAAAGGAAAATTGAGCCTGGCCACTGTAGTCCTACATGAAAATGAGGTGTTTTCAAAACATGAGATAGATCAAAGCATAGATAAAGTCGAACCTGACTCAACTCCACAGACTAGTCTGGTTCCACTGCCACTATCTGAAACCCCCGATAATGACACCTTATTGAGCGGACTTAAGAATCTGCCCCTTGATGATGAGCTTTGGGATAATGCACTGTCACGATACACTGCAAGCACTGAGACACTAGAAAACATGAGGGATTTAAATCTCTCCACTCTGGTCATACAAGGAAGTGAAGTATATTCCAGAGATAAATGGAGTTGGAAAGACTCACTCCAAATGGCTAAGCTTGAAGCCGTCCCAGGAAAGAAAATACAAATTAGCTGCCGAGTAATCAATGGGTCTGCTCACCATAGACCAACTGTAATTGAAACCATCCATGTAGACTCTACTAAACCGGACAAATATAACACTGATTGATTGTTACAAAATTATAGAGCCAAACTCAGATTGCTGGCACAACTTCACCTTTATCAAACCTATCATAGTATATTGTATTTGGGGCTACAGGGGCACGGAATTGTTATTTGAATTTATGATTGACTCAAATACATCTGAACCTGTTGAAATGAACCCAAAACCTACACCCCCACAAACTTTCAAGGGTGTAGCTACTCAGCCCTCCATTAGTCTAACTCCTTACACCTTTAACATTGGCCCTTATGCCATTAAACACACAGGTCAACAACAAATACCGTTTAACCCAACATATTCCCTCAAACGAGTAGAATTGTCAATGCAGATTAATATCTCTGCGATCAAACCCACCTGCTCACCATTCCTGAGTACATCTTATGCAGGATGGTCAGCATGGTTAGGCCGGCGAACTGTTGACACCTCACAACGACTGAAGAGAGAGGTGACTGGTATCTTAGGAACAGGACTGGGAGTCTTAAATAGTACAGATGCTGAGATACTTGCAAACAAACTAGTCACAACTACTAGTGATCTAGACAAATTAAAACATCCTCTACAGTCCTCTCTATCAGCATTGGGAAATCACCAATGGCTTTTATCGAATATATTGCCTCAGTGGGAGGAAACAGGTGAAAAAGACCATCAGCTGATCACAAATGCACTTGGTACAACCCAAAACAATGTTTCCTTGGCCCTTAGTTGTATCCAAGCCCAACTGTGGATGCAATCTATGACAGCCGCAATTATAAGGGAAGGTGAAGAAGGCACCTTGCCCACTGAAATTCGAAAAGTAATATGGGATAATGCAATTGAGTTTGAGAGAAAATTTCAATCCTGGTGGTATCTGGTTAATTTCACCTATGATCCCACTGAGAGCAAAGCCACAGCTTTTGTCTTAACGATACGCAATGCCTCAGTATACACCATATACCCAATCATCGCACTGGGGTTGAATCACCATGGAGCTATACTCCATCCGGTAGAGCATAGAGTGTGGGCACAACAAAACGAGAATAAATGGCAAACTGTTGATGTTGAAGCATGCATTTCACGAGATCAACAAGGATTCATTTGTGAGAGTAATACTCTCAAGGCACAAGACATTTGTCTTGACACCAACCAGAATGTTTGTCATTTTGAGATACAACCTGATGAAACCCCAGAAACTGTGCTTGTATATATTGGGAAAGGGTGTGTTTGCATGAGGTCTCCCTGTACTTTTGTATTCGTAGATGACATAGCAGTAGATATAAGTAATAACTCAAATCTTTGTGTTTGTAACTTTACTAACATCATTGGATGTGACTTCAGTTATTCAGCTCCTGTTACGTCTTTTCAATTGCTACAATCTAATTACACATTGATTCGAGATTTGCTGCCTACCCCTATCGGAATGAATCTCTCACTAGTGAGGAAGTTGCTACAACACGATGAATTGAAGCGATTGTTGAAAGAGGCCCAAGAAAATGGACAAAGAACTCTGATTACTGTCCATCATGATGTTGAAGAAATACACCATGTACTGGAAAGGGTCAAGAGAGACGGTGGACATGAATGGTGGGACACCCTCTTTGGATGGTCACCGACAGCTACAGGACTTTTTAACAAGATGCTCCATCCTGTTGTTGTTCTACTAGTACTCACTGTATTGTGCTTTGCTTTGACAATTGTTTTGCATGTTAGACTTTGGATTATGATGAAACGCTTAACTCGCTTAATCACCCCGCAAGAAGTATTTGCACTTGATATCCCTCGCCATAAGAGGACATGTGATATTCCCCATCAGTATTGATTATCGTGGAGCTTGAGTGACTGTAGTCACGGGGTGGATTATGTGGAATAATTACTAAATTGGCCAAGAATACAAAAATACAGCATTGTTCACACATTAAGGAAAGTCATAAAATCAAGAGGCTTCTGAGGTAGAATACAGCCACAGCTAGCACACGAAGAATGCAACATCTGTGATTCCCTGCGCGAGGTTGTTTGCGAAACTACACGAGGGATGGAACGGAACACGCTTGTTCCGTGGCCTTCCCTTGTGACGAATAGCAGATATGGGGACGAGATGGTACTACGGAACTGATAAGCGGCCTACACGCTACCCGAGCCAACATTTCGTCAAATGTTGATGAAATGCTGTCCTTTTGTGCGAACTTTGCTCACCACAATGTACCAAAACACACCTCCATCCCGGAGGCTATCCGCCCCCGAGGTGTGAACACTCCTCCTCGAATACATTAATCATAATAAAAGTATGTATGACTAAAGTCACTCAAACTCCACTTTGAAGATAAAAAAATAATATAAAAATAGCCCAAGAGAGAGGGGATGTCAGGGAAGACACCATCGCGAAGAATTCCACCGCTGATTTCCGGGATCAGTCGACGGGCTGAGCCTTTCTTCCCCCCCATAGGGACGCCTTTGGGTAAGACTTCGATTACACCGAGCGCTTTCTCGGGGACTTAGAAATTTCTCTAGAGAATCTCTACCCTACGTTTATAGCCAGGCTGTATCGTTTATAATTTTGTCGCGCGTTTGTATACTTAGCAATATCTTTATTTGCACGTGCTTTGCAGACAGTGTATTTATCACCGGCAATCCTAAAGAACCTGTATATCTGTTGTTTAAATAAACTGCACTGTTTAAGTAGCTAGTCGTTCCGCTTTCTCACTGAACGCGACCAAAACTACAGAGAGGCCGTGCTAGTTCAGGAGCACGACTAGACTGAAGGTGCAGTCCACTATTAGTGTATCCAAATCGTAGTAGTTTAATACATATTAAACGCGATTGGACTGATAGTGCTGAATTGGGCATCACTCAGAATTTAAACCTAGCCGCACCTAGCCTCCCACCTCGGTGAGGAGTGTTAGAACGCAAGGGGGTTTATCTTCTGCCAAAACCGCTTGGCCCCGTTTCACGCAACAGAATTTGGCGTAGTCGGCAGGATTGCCATGGATAAACTGCTGCAAAAATATGATTGTGCCCCTTCCCAGGCTGGGAAGGAGTGGGCCCAAAAATTTTGGAAGGATGAAGAGAAAGTGGTGGAACGTATTGAAGAGTGTCGGGTTTCACAGAAGCTCAGAGCGGGGAAAGGCAAGGGTGTGATTTGTGCTGCGTTAGGCGCCTGTTTATCTTGTGCACAACAAGAAGCTAGAGAAACCCCTGCTCCTAATCTGATTTCAGCTGTAGAATATGCAACCCTGAAATCGGAGAATGAGGTGCTGAAGTCATCATTAGCCTTGCAAAAGGAGACAGGAGAAAAATTAAGAACTCACGTCGATAAGCTTGTGAGTGAGAATGAATGTTTAGGAAACCAGAATGCTCAACTTAAAATATTATTAGAAAGGGTGACTGGGCTCTTAGATAAAATGCAGCCCTCGACCCAGGTCCAACAGATTCGTAAGTTAATGTGTTATCCAAATTCCGGAACCCAGACCGGAGATTTTTTGTCTAATAGTGAGGATGACGAAGAAGATGAGGAGGAAAGGACTTTTACTTTGAAATCCCAAGTTTTTCCTTTACGTCCTCTGGTTAAAACTGAAGCTGCGGTTGATGACGATGATGAAATTCACACCACTGTGCGTACCGTTCCACGGACACCAACCGAGTTAACAAAAATAAGGGAGAAATATTCGAGGCGACCAGAAGAGTCAGCTGTTGAGTACGTGTGGCGAGTTTCTTCTGAAGGGGGGGACAGAATTATGCTGAGTGAGGAAGAAGCAGGAGACTCTTGGGGACCAGGAGTGTTTTTAACCACTATGCCTGGGGATCATAATTATTCCCTAACTGCTCGAGCAGCCTATTGGGCAGGGGGTATGGATCCGCGAGAGAGGGGGGAGCCGTTAGAGATTAGAGCTACAGGCTACTCTGATCTGTTTGCGGCTGTACGGAAAGCAGCTTGTCTGCAAGCCATGTATGACAGAGAGGAATTTCGGAAATCCCCAATGTCAGCCCCTATCGACCCCGATCGATTAGCCCCTCTCATCCGTGGTCTTCCCGATTGCCTGAAACCGTTCCTTGTTCGTACTCAAGATCGTATACGAGAGGCTCGGGGTGCTCATAGGCGGGGCCGTCGTCACTACATGCCCACCTGGAATGAATATGTACAGGAAATAGATCAATATGGGCGCCGAATGGGCTGGGCCAGCCTAACTAGTGAGAAATCCTCCGAACACCCCCGAAAGGTTCGCCAAGTCCGAACTCACACTAAAAACCCTAAATCGGAGGAAAGGTTTAAGCCTGATAAGGACCGGAATGAGTTGTGGCGTAAAGCCCTACAATTAGGGGTGCCCCGACAATTCTTGCACGGTGTCCCTACGGGAGACCTCCGTACACTAGTCCAATCTCTAACTAGAAAGAATAATGTGGCTGGGGAGAAAAGTCTAACCAGAGAATCCCCAAGTCGTGAGAAAATTGTGCCTTCTGCACCGGAACGTAACTTGATTGATTTGACAGAGTCCCAGCCAAAAAACTCCTATCCCCGGGGAGGGCAGTGAGCCACCCTGTCCGGCAGGTACTAGCAATTCAATGGCTCTCTCATAAAGACTCCGAACCCGTTATTATCATTCCTGTTGGACCCCGGAAGATATTGGTAAATTTTATTATTGATACTGGAGCCCAAATGTCTGCAATCACTAACGAAACAGCACAACTTCTAGGTATAAATCCCACCCGACGCAGAGTCAACTTCACAGGAATTGATGGTGTGGTAAAAACATGCCCCACTGCAAAAATTAACCTCTGGTTGCCGGGAGAGCAGCGAATGACTAGGGCAGAAGTGTTAGTGGGTGCCTCACATTCTAACCTCCTAGGATTTGACGTGCTGCGTGGGCGAATGTGGAAATTCCCGGATGGAACTGCGTGGAGTTTTGCAGGACGCAAAAAAGGATTAGACACAGTTAAACTGGGCCTATTAGAAACATCTATACCTTTGCCTCCCTCTAAAATTACCAACGTCCGACAGTACCCACTGCCTGCAGCTGCACTTGCAGGAGCAGACGGGGTGGTATCAGATTTAGAAAAAAGAAACATCATTCAGAGGACTCACTCGCCTTATAATTCACCGGTGTGGCCAGTAAAGAAACCAACCGGGCAATGGCGTTTCACAGTAGATTACCGAAAGTTAAACGCCAACACTGCACCCCTGACCGCTGCGGTTCCGAGTATCGCGGAAATTGTGACAATGATAAAAGGAGCTGCCCATCCTTGGATGGCTGCCTTAGATGTAAAAGACATGTTTTTTATGATTCCCCTCCTTGAGCAAGACAAAGCGCAGTTTGCATTCACGTGGAAAGGAGTCCAATATACCTTTAACCGACTTCCACAAGGATACAAACATTCCCCCACCATTGCTCATAATGCTTTAGCTAAAGCGCTATCAGAGATTCCTGTTTCACAGGGATGTACAGTATACCAATATATTGACGACATCTTAATAGGGGGGGAGAGAGCCAAGAAAGTGTACAAGACATGATGCAAAACATCCGAAAAACATTATCAGATTTGGGATTGGAAATTCCAGACTCAAAATGTCAGGGACCTGCACAGGAAGTTAAATTCCTGGGGGTCTGGTGGATTAAGGGAGCTGCTTCTGTCCCTCAGGATACCCTGAAAAAAATAGAACATGGACAGAATCCTTCCAGCACGAAGGAGTTACAGCAAGTTCTGGGAACTTTAAGTTATTGGCGTAAACACATCCCTGGCTTTTCCATCATTGCTCGCCCCCTTTATTGTTTGCTCAAAAAAGGTAAATCCTGGGAGTGGACTGAACAACATACTAATGCACTGGAATTGCTAATAAAAGAGCTAAGGTTATTCCAACAACTTGGCCCCATACATCCAACTGACCCTGTCCATGTAGAATGGGGGTCCAGCGAACATGGCTCTCATTGTAACTTATGGCAAAAGGGACCAGCAGGACCGGAGAGACCATTAGAATTTAGCTCTCACTCCTTTAATGATACTGAGAGCAGATATTCAGACCTAGAGAAGGGTTTACTGTCCCTGGTGCGAGCATTGCAACGAGCAGAGCAGATAAGGAGAGAACAGAGCGTGATTGTTCGGGGCCCTTTTCGTCTCCTAGATGTGGTCCGTAAAGGGACAGCACCACCAGCCGGCATTGCCCAGAAACCCACAGTTCGAAAGTGGTATGCTTATTTAGAAGGCATTAATGATATCATGCCAATCTCTGAAGGTAGTATCAAAGTATCCAAGCTCCAGAAGGATATAGATGGTGCCCTATTGTTCCAATCCCCACCAAACAGACCATCTCCAATCCAAGAAGCACCTCCTCTGAAAGAAGGCAGTGATCTTACAGGAGTGTGGTTTACTGATGCGTCATCTCACCGTGAGAACAATAAGTGGAAATACAAGGCCGTAGCACTGGAAGTAGCAACGGGGGAAAGAGCAATTGAAACAGGAGAAGGTAGCGCACAAGTAGGGGAACTCAGAGCCGTCCTACTAGCTGCACAACGTGGGGCTACTTACATTTACACTGACTCATATGCTGTTTTTAAAGGAGCCACTGAATGGATTGGACACTGGGCAGCCAATGATTGGCAGGTGAATAGAGTCCCAATCTGGGAGACAGAGAGTTGGAAGCAACTGTTGGAAATGGGAGGACAGAGAACATTGCACGTTGGTTGGGTAAAAGGCCATGATCGTTCGAACTCGATCACTGCTCAATTCAACCAACAGGTAGATAGCCTCACGCGGTTGCAGCAAATTGACATTGTAGATGATGGTCGGGAATGGGAACGCTTACTCGAATGGTTACATATTAAGCGTGGCCATACAGGCCGTGCTGATCTGTATCAGGAAGGTCTAGCCCGGGGGTGGCCTGTGTCGGTTAAGCTGTGTGAACAAGTAGTAACCGCCTGTTCACAATGTCGCCTACGACTCAATAAAGATCATCCGAGTAAGGCGCCTCCTTTACACATTCGGGACAAGAAAACATTGTGGCATTCATGGCAAATTGATTATATTGGGCCCTTGAGATCATCAGGTGAGAAAAGATACGTCCTAGTCGGAGTGGAGATTATCTCTGGCCTCGCTATGGCCACCAGCTTCAAATCAGCTACCGGGAACAACACAGTGAAAGGCCTAAAAGGGTGGTTCAGCACACTTCCCCTTCCTGAGGAAATCCAAAGTGATAACGGTTCACACTTTACCGCTACAGTGGTACAAGATTGGGCCAAAGAAGAAGGGATTCGATGGGTATTTCATACTTCCTATTATCCTCAGGCTAATGGCATTGTTGAACGCACCAATGGATTGGTTAAGCGTTTTGCAAAAACTCATGAACCTGGTTGGCATTTGCGATTGGATGATGCCATCTATCAATTAAATAACAGATGGAGTGGAGATGGCTGTCCTAAAATGAAAGCTTTCTGTGTATCTGCTGATATCATCACTCCAAAAGTTCCCAATGAACCACGAAAATACCTGGGACAATTTCACCCTGGGCAACCTGTGTTAGTGAAAATGCCTCAAATTGGCACAGTACCAATGGTGTTAGCTACTCCCAAAAACCCCCATGCACGGGAAGCCAAAGACTGTTCAGGGAAGATACACCGGATCAGCACCCGGTGGATCTCGCCCTCTTTTTAACCCCGTCGGTCAAATGAGACCGAGCAGATTTTCTTTTCCTTTGTGTCTTACAGGAACCTCGGAAGAACTGTACGTGGACAGACGCATTGGCCTACGCTAACCTCGAGTGTCTCCAGGGAATCCTGACATTGATCCTGGCAATAATATTATTTTTGTTATGTATGGCCATCTGGAGGCCTAAATTTTAGAATGACGAATTGGCAGATGGAATTGATGCTATTCAGTTTTATCTTTTTACTCCCTGTTGTTTGTAGTCAAAGAGACCCAGAATGGCCGTGGTCTCAAGCTTATGTAAAACACAATGCGATGGCAGGAACAGGAAAAGGAAAATTGAGCCTGGCCACTGTAGTCCTACATGAAAATGAGGTGTTTTCAAAACATGAGATAGATCAAAGCATAGATAAAGTCGAACCTGACTCAACTCCACAGACTAGTCTGGTTCCACTGCCACTATCTGAAACCCCCGATAATGACACCTTATTGAGCGGACTTAAGAATCTGCCCCTTGATGATGAGCTTTGGGATAATGCACTGTCACGATACACTGCAAGCACTGAGACACTAGAAAACATGAGGGATTTAAATCTCTCCACTCTGGTTATACAAGGAAGTGAAGTATATTCCAGAGATAAATGGAGTTGGAAAGACTCACTCCAAATGGCTAAGCTTGAAGCCGTCCCAGGAAAGAAAATACAAATTAGCTGCCGAGTAATCAATGGGTCTGCTCACCATAGACCAACTGTAATTGAAACCATCCATGTAGACTCTACTAAACCGGACAAATATAACACTGATTGATTGTTACAAAATTATAGAGCCAAACTCAGATTGCTGGCACAACTTCACCTTTATCAAACCTATCATAGTATATTGTATTTGGGGCTACAGGGGCACGGAATTGTTATTTGAATTTATGATTGACTCAAATACATCTGAACCTGTTGAAATGAACCCAAAACCTACACCCCCACAAACTTTCAAGGGTGTAGCTACTCAGCCCTCCATTAGTCTAACTCCTTACACCTTTAACATTGGCCCTTATGCCATTAAACACACAGGTCAACAACAAATACCGTTTAACCCAACATATTCCCTCAAACGAGTAGAATTGTCAATGCAGATTAATATCTCTGCGATCAAACCCACCTGCTCACCATTCCTGAGTACATCTTATGCAGGATGGTCAGCATGGTTAGGCCGGCGAACTGTTGACACCTCACAACGACTGAAGAGAGAGGTGACTGGTATCTTAGGAACAGGACTGGGAGTCTTAAATAGTATAGATGCTGAGATACTTGCAAACAAACTAGTCACAACTACTAGTGATCTAGACAAATTAAAACATCCTCTACAGTCCTCTCTATCAGCATTGGGAAATCACCAATGGCTTTTATCGAATATACTGCCTCAGTGGGAGGAAACAGGTGAAAAAGACCATCAGCTGATCACAAATGCACTTGGTACAACCCAAAACAATGTTTCCTTGGCCCTTAGTTGTATCCAAGCCCAACTGTGGATGCAATCTATGACAGCCGCAATTATAAGGGAAGGTGAAGAAGGCACCTTGCCCACTGAAATTCGAAAAGTAATATGGGATAATGCAATTGAGTTTGAGAGAAAATTTCAATCCTGGTGGTATCTGGTTAATTTCACCTATGATCCCACTGAGAGCAAAGCCACAGCTTTTGTCTTAACGATACGCAATGCCTCAGTATACACCATATACCCAATCATCGCACTGGGGTTGAATCACCATGGAGCTATACTCCATCCGGTAGAGCATAGAGTGTGGGCACAACAAAACGAGAATAAATGGCAAACTGTTGATGTTGAAGCATGCATTTCACGAGATCAACAAGGATTCATTTGTGAGAGTAATACTCTCAAGGCACAAGACATTTGTCTTGACACCAACCAGAATGTTTGTCATTTTGAGATACAACCTGATGAAACCCCAGAAACTGTGCTTGTATATATTGGGAAAGGGTGTGTTTGCATGAGGTCTCCCTGTACTTTTGTATTCGTAGATGACATAGCAGTAGATATAAGTAATAACTCAAATCTTTGTGTTTGTAACTTTACTAACATCATTGGATGTGACTTCAGTTATTCAGCTCCTGTTACGTCTTTTCAATTGCTACAATCTAATTACACATTGATTCGAGATTTGCTGCCTACCCCTATCGGAATGAATCTCTCACTAGTGAGGAAGTTGCTACAACACGATGAATTGAAGCGATTGTTGAAAGAGGCCCAAGAAAATGGACAAAGAACTCTGATTACTGTCCATCATGATGTTGAAGAAATACACCATGTACTGGAAAGGGTCAAGAGAGACGGTGGACATGAATGGTGGGACACCCTCTTTGGATGGTCACCGACAGCTACAGGACTTTTTAACAAGATGCTCCATCCTGTTGTTGTTCTACTAGTACTCACTGTATTGTGCTTTGCTTTGACAATTGTTTTGCATGTTAGACTTTGGATTATGATGAAACGCTTAACTCGCTTAATCACCCCGCAAGAAGTATTTGCACTTGATATCCCTCGCCATAAGAGGACGTGTGATATTCCCCATCAGTATTGATTATCGTGGAGCTTGAGTGACTGTAGTCACGGGGTGGATTATGTGGAATAATTACTAAATTGGCCAAGAATACAAAAATACAGCATTGTTCACACATTAAGGAAAGTCATAAAATCAAGAGGCTTCTGAGGTAGAATACAGCCACAGCTAGCACACGAAGAATGCAACATCTGTGATTCCCTGCGCGAGGTTGTTTGCGAAACTACACGAGGGATGGAACGGAACACGCTTGTTCCGTGGCCTTCCCTTGTGACGAATAGCAGATATGGGGACGAGATGGTACTACGGAACTGATAAGCGGCCTACACGCTACCCGAGCCAACCTTTCGTCAAATGTTGATGAAATGCTGTCCTTTTGTGCGAACTTTGCTCACCACAATGTACCAAAACACACCTCCATCCCGGAGGCTATCCGCCCCCGAGGTGTGAACACTCCTCCTTGAATACATTAATCATAATAAAAGTATGTATGACTAAAGTCACTCAAACTCCACTTTGAAGATAAAAAAATAATATAAAAATAGCCCAAGAGAGAGGGGATGTCAGGGAAGACACCATCGCGAAGAATTCCACCGCTGATTTCCGGGATCAGTCGACGGGCTGAGCCTTTCTTCCCCCCCATAGGGACGCCTTTGGGTAAGACTTCGATTACACCGAGCGCTTTCTCGGGGACTTAGAAATTTCTCTAGAGAATCTCTACCCTATGTTTATAGCCAGGCTGTATCGTTTATAATTTTGTCGCGCGTTTGTATACTTAGCAATATCTTTATTTGCACGTGCTTTGCAGACAGTGTATTTATCACCGGCAATCCTAAAGAACCTGTATATCTGTTGTTTAAATAAACTGCACTGTTTAAGTAGCTAGTCGTTCCGCTTTCTCACTGAACGCGACCAAAACTACAGAGAGGCCGTGCTAGTTCAGGAGCACGACTAGACTGAAGGTGCAGTCCACTATTAGTGTATCCAAATCGTAGTAGTTTAATACATATTAAACGCGATTGGACTGATAGTGCTGAATTGGGCATCACTCAGAATTTAAACCTAGCCGCACCTAGCCTCCCACCTCGGTGAGGAGTGTTAGAACGCAAGGGGGTTTATCTTCTGCCAAAACCGCTTGGCCCCGTTTCACGCAACAGAATTTGGCGTAGTCGGCAGGATTGCCATGGATAAACTGCTGCAAAAATATGATTGTGCCCCTTCCCAGGCTGGGAAGGAGTGGGCCCAAAAATTTTGGAAGGATGAAGAGAAAGTGGTGGAACGTATTGAAGAGTGTCGGGTTTCACAGAAGCTCAGAGCGGGGAAAGGCAAGGGTGTGATTTGTGCTGCGTTAGGCGCCTGTTTATCTTGTGCACAACAAGAAGCTAGAGAAACCCCTGCTCCTAATCTGATTTCAGCTGTAGAATATGCAACCCTGAAATCGGAGAATGAGGTGCTGAAGTCATCATTAGCCTTGCAAAAGGAGACAGGAGAAAAATTAAGAACTCACGTCGATAAGCTTGTGAGTGAGAATGAATGTTTAGGAAACCAGAATGCTCAACTTAAAATATTATTAGAAAGGGTGACTGGGCTCTTAGATAAAATGCAGCCCTCGACCCAGGTCCAACAGATTCGTAAGTTAATGTGTTATCCAAATTCCGGAACCCAGACCGGAGATTTTTTGTCTAATAGTGAGGATGACGAAGAAGATGAGGAGGAAAGGACTTTTACTTTGAAATCCCAAGTTTTTCCTTTACGTCCTCTGGTTAAAACTGAAGCTGCGGTTGATGACGATGATGAAATTCACACCACTGTGCGTACCGTTCCACGGACACCAACCGAGTTAACAAAAATAAGGGAGAAATATTCGAGGCGACCAGAAGAGTCAGCTGTTGAGTACGTGTGGCGAGTTTCTTCTGAAGGGGGGGACAGAATTATGCTGAGTGAGGAAGAAGCAGGAGACTCTTGGGGACCAGGAGTGTTTTTAACCACTATGCCTGGGGATCATAATTATTCCCTAACTGCTCGAGCAGCCTATTGGGCAGGGGGTATGGATCCGCGAGAGAGGGGGGAGCCGTTAGAGATTAGAGCTACAGGCTACTCTGATCTGTTTGCGGCTGTACGGAAAGCAGCTTGTCTGCAAGCCATGTATGACAGAGAGGAATTTCGGAAATCCCCAATGTCAGCCCCTATCGACCCCGATCGATTAGCCCCTCTCATCCGTGGTCTTCCCGATTGCCTGAAACCGTTCCTTGTTCGTACTCAAGATCGTATACGAGAGGCTCGGGGTGCTCATAGGCGGGGCCGTCGTCACTACATGCCCACCTGGAATGAATATGTACAGGAAATAGATCAATATGGGCGCCGAATGGGCTGGGCCAGCCTAACTAGTGAGAAATCCTCCGAACACCCCCGAAAGGTTCGCCAAGTCCGAACTCACACTAAAAACCCTAAATCGGAGGAAAGGTTTAAGCCTGATAAGGACCGGAATGAGTTGTGGCGTAAAGCCCTACAATTAGGGGTGCCCCGACAATTCTTGCACGGTGTCCCTACGGGAGACCTCCGTACACTAGTCCAATCTCTAACTAGAAAGAATAATGTGGCTGGGGAGAAAAGTCTAACCAGAGAATCCCCAAGTCGTGAGAAAATTGTGCCTTCTGCACCGGAACGTAACTTGATTGATTTGACAGAGTCCCAGCCAAAAAACTCCTATCCCCGGGGAGGGCAGTGAGCCACCCTGTCCGGCAGGTACTAGCAATTCAATGGCTCTCTCATAAAGACTCCGAACCCGTTATTATCATTCCTGTTGGACCCCGGAAGATATTGGTAAATTTTATTATTGATACTGGAGCCCAAATGTCTGCAATCACTAACGAAACAGCACAACTTCTAGGTATAAATCCCACCCGACGCAGAGTCAACTTCACAGGAATTGATGGTGTGGTAAAAACATGCCCCACTGCAAAAATTAACCTCTGGTTGCCGGGAGAGCAGCGAATGACTAGGGCAGAAGTGTTAGTGGGTGCCTCACATTCTAACCTCCTAGGATTTGACGTGCTGCGTGGGCGAATGTGGAAATTCCCGGATGGAACTGCGTGGAGTTTTGCAGGACGCAAAAAAGGATTAGACACAGTTAAACTGGGCCTATTAGAAACATCTATACCTTTGCCTCCCTCTAAAATTACCAACGTCCGACAGTACCCACTGCCTGCAGCTGCACTTGCAGGAGCAGACGGGGTGGTATCAGATTTAGAAAAAAGAAACATCATTCAGAGGACTCACTCGCCTTATAATTCACCGGTGTGGCCAGTAAAGAAACCAACCGGGCAATGGCGTTTCACAGTAGATTACCGAAAGTTAAACGCCAACGCTGCACCCCTGACCGCTGCGGTTCCGAGTATCGCGGAAATTGTGACAATGATAAAAGGAGCTGCCCATCCTTGGATGGCTGCCTTAGATGTAAAAGACATGTTTTTTATGATTCCCCTCCTTGAGCAAGACAAAGCGCAGTTTGCATTCACGTGGAAAGGAGTCCAATATACCTTTAACCGACTTCCACAAGGATACAAACATTCCCCCACCATTGCTCATAATGCTTTAGCTAAAGCGCTATCAGAGATTCCTGTTTCACAGGGATGTACAGTATACCAATATATTGACGACATCTTAATAGGGGGGGAGAGAGCCAAGAAAGTGTACAAGACATGATGCAAAACATCCGAAAAACATTATCAGATTTGGGATTGGAAATTCCAGACTCAAAATGTCAGGGACCTGCACAGGAAGTTAAATTCCTGGGGGTCTGGTGGATTAAGGGAGCTGCTTCTGTCCCTCAGGATACCCTGAAAAAAATAGAACATGGACAGAATCCTTCCAGCACGAAGGAGTTACAGCAAGTTCTGGGAACTTTAAGTTATTGGCGTAAACACATCCCTGGCTTTTCCATCATTGCTCGCCCCCTTTATTGTTTGCTCAAAAAAGGTAAATCCTGGGAGTGGACTGAACAACATACTAATGCACTGGAATTGCTAATAAAAGAGCTAAGGTTATTCCAACAACTTGGCCCCATACATCCAACTGACCCTGTCCATGTAGAATGGGGGTCCAGCGAACATGGCTCTCATTGTAACTTATGGCAAAAGGGACCAGCAGGACCGGAGAGACCATTAGAATTTAGCTCTCACTCCTTTAATGATACTGAGAGCAGATATTCAGACCTAGAGAAGGGTTTACTGTCCCTGGTGCGAGCATTGCAACGAGCAGAGCAGATAAGGAGAGAACAGAGCGTGATTGTTCGGGGCCCTTTTCGTCTCCTAGATGTGGTCCGTAAAGGGACAGCACCACCAGCCGGCATTGCCCAGAAACCCACAGTTCGAAAGTGGTATGCTTATTTAGAAGGCATTAATGATATCATGCCAATCTCTGAAGGTAGTATCAAAGTATCCAAGCTCCAGAAGGATATAGATGGTGCCCTATTGTTCCAATCCCCACCAAACAGACCATCTCCAATCCAAGAAGCACCTCCTCTGAAAGAAGGCAGTGATCTTACAGGAGTGTGGTTTACTGATGCGTCATCTCACCGTGAGAACAATAAGTGGAAATACAAGGCCGTAGCACTGGAAGTAGCAACGGGGGAAAGAGCAATTGAAACAGGAGAAGGTAGCGCACAAGTAGGGGAACTCAGAGCCGTCCTACTAGCTGCACAACGTGGGGCTACTTACATTTACACTGACTCATATGCTGTTTTTAAAGGAGCCACTGAATGGATTGGACACTGGGCAGCCAATGATTGGCAGGTGAATAGAGTCCCAATCTGGGAGACAGAGAGTTGGAAGCAACTGTTGGAAATGGGAGGACAGAGAACATTGCACGTTGGTTGGGTAAAAGGCCATGATCGTTCGAACTCGATCACTGCTCAATTCAACCAACAGGTAGATAGCCTCACGCGGTTGCAGCAAATTGACATTGTAGATGATGGTCGGGAATGGGAACGCTTACTCGAATGGTTACATATTAAGCGTGGCCATACAGGCCGTGCTGATCTGTATCAGGAAGGTCTAGCCCGGGGGTGGCCTGTGTCGGTTAAGCTGTGTGAACAAGTAGTAACCGCCTGTTCACAATGTCGCCTACGACTCAATAAAGATCATCCGAGTAAGGCGCCTCCTTTACACATTCGGGACAAGAAAACATTGTGGCATTCATGGCAAATTGATTATATTGGGCCCTTGAGATCATCAGGTGAGAAAAGATACGTCCTAGTCGGAGTGGAGATTATCTCTGGCCTCGCTATGGCCACCAGCTTCAAATCAGCTACCGGGAACAACACAGTGAAAGGCCTAAAAGGGTGGTTCAGCACACTTCCCCTTCCTGAGGAAATCCAAAGTGATAACGGTTCACACTTTACCGCTACAGTGGTACAAGATTGGGCCAAAGAAGAAGGGATTCGATGGGTATTTCATACTCCCTATTATCCTCAGGCTAATGGCATTGTTGAATGCACCAATGGATTGGTTAAGCGTTTTGCAAAAACTCATGAACCTGGTTGGCATTTGCGATTGGATGATGCCATCTATCAATTAAATAACAGATGGAGTGGAGATGGCTGTCCTAAAATGAAAGCTTTCTGTGTATCTGCTGATATCATCACTCCAAAAGTTCCCAATGAACCACGAAAATACCTGGGACAATTTCACCCTGGGCAACCTGTGTTAGTGAAAATGCCTCAAATTGGCACAGTACCAATGGTGTTAGCTACTCCCAAAAACCCCCATGCACGGGAAGCCAAAGACTGTTCAGGGAAGATACACCGGATCAGCACCCGGTGGATCTCGCCCTCTTTTTAACCCCGTCGGTCAAATGAGACCGAGCAGATTTTCTTTTCCTTTGTGTCTTACAGGAACCTCGGAAGAACTGTACGTGGACAGACGCATTGGCCTACGCTAACCTCGAGTGTCTCCAGGGAATCCTGACATTGATCCTGGCAATAATATTATTTTTGTTATGTATGGCCATCTGGAGGCCTAAATTTTAGAATGACGAATTGGCAGATGGAATTGATGCTATTCAGTTTTATCTTTTTACTCCCTGTTGTTTGTAGTCAAAGAGACCCAGAATGGCCGTGGTCTCAAGCTTATGTAAAACACAATGCGATGGCAGGAACAGGAAAAGGAAAATTGAGCCTGGCCACTGTAGTCCTACATGAAAATGAGGTGTTTTCAAAACATGAGATAGATCAAAGCATAGATAAAGTCGAACCTGACTCAACTCCACAGACTAGTCTGGTTCCACTGCCACTATCTGAAACCCCCGATAATGACACCTTATTGAGCGGACTTAAGAATCTGCCCCTTGATGATGAGCTTTGGGATAATGCACTGTCACGATACACTGCAAGCACTGAGACACTAGAAAACATGAGGGATTTAAATCTCTCCACTCTGGTTATACAAGGAAGTGAAGTATATTCCAGAGATAAATGGAGTTGGAAAGACTCACTCCAAATGGCTAAGCTTGAAGCCGTCCCAGGAAAGAAAATACAAATTAGCTGCCGAGTAATCAATGGGTCTGCTCACCATAGACCAACTGTAATTGAAACCATCCATGTAGACTCTACTAAACCGGACAAATATAACACTGATTGATTGTTACAAAATTATAGAGCCAAACTCAGATTGCTGGCACAACTTCACCTTTATCAAACCTATCATAGTATATTGTATTTGGGGCTACAGGGGCACGGAATTGTTATTTGAATTTATGATTGACTCAAATACATCTGAACCTGTTGAAATGAACCCAAAACCTACACCCCCACAAACTTTCAAGGGTGTAGCTACTCAGCCCTCCATTAGTCTAACTCCTTACACCTTTAACATTGGCCCTTATGCCATTAAACACACAGGTCAACAACAAATACCGTTTAACCCAACATATTCCCTCAAACGAGTAGAATTGTCAATGCAGATTAATATCTCTGCGATCAAACCCACCTGCTCACCATTCCTGAGTACATCTTATGCAGGATGGTCAGCATGGTTAGGCCGGCGAACTGTTGACACCTCACAACGACTGAAGAGAGAGGTGACTGGTATCTTAGGAACAGGACTGGGAGTCTTAAATAGTACAGATGCTGAGATACTTGCAAACAAACTAGTCACAACTACTAGTGATCTAGACAAATTAAAACATCCTCTACAGTCCTCTCTATCAGCATTGGGAAATCACCAATGGCTTTTATCGAATATATTGCCTCAGTGGGAGGAAACAGGTGAAAAAGACCATCAGCTGATCACAAATGCACTTGGTACAACCCCAAACAATGTTTCCTTGGCCCTTAGTTGTATCCAAGCCCAACTGTGGATGCAATCTATGACAGCCGCAATTATAAGGGAAGGTGAAGAAGGCACCTTGCCCACTGAAATTCGAAAAGTAATATGGGATAATGCAATTGAGTTTGAGAGAAAATTTCAATCCTGGTGGTATCTGGTTAATTTCACCTATGATCCCACTGAGAGCAAAGCCACAGCTTTTGTCTTAACGATACGCAATGCCTCAGTATACACCATATACCCAATCATCGCACTGGGGTTGAATCACCATGGAGCTATACTCCATCCGGTAGAGCATAGAGTGTGGGCACAACAAAACGAGAATAAATGGCAAACTGTTGATGTTGAAGCATGCATTTCACGAGATCAACAAGGATTCATTTGTGAGAGTAATACTCTCAAGGCACAAGACATTTGTCTTGACACCAACCAGAATGTTTGTCATTTTGAGATACAACCTGATGAAACCCCAGAAACTGTGCTTGTATATATTGGGAAAGGGTGTGTTTGCATGAGGTCTCCCTGTACTTTTGTATTCGTAGATGACATAGCAGTAGATATAAGTAATAACTCAAATCTTTGTGTTTGTAACTTTACTAACATCATTGGATGTGACTTCAGTTATTCAGCTCCTGTTACGTCTTTTCAATTGCTACAATCTAATTACACATTGATTCGAGATTTGCTGCCTACCCCTATCGGAATGAATCTCTCACTAGTGAGGAAGTTGCTACAACACGATGAATTGAAGCGATTGTTGAAAGAGGCCCAAGAAAATGGACAAAGAACTCTGATTACTGTCCATCATGATGTTGAAGAAATACACCATGTACTGGAAAGGGTCAAGAGAGACGGTGGACATGAATGGTGGGACACCCTCTTTGGATGGTCACCGACAGCTACAGGACTTTTTAACAAGATGCTCCATCCTGTTGTTGTTCTACTAGTACTCACTGTATTGTGCTTTGCTTTGACAATTGTTTTGCATGTTAGACTTTGGATTATGATGAAACGCTTAACTCGCTTAATCACCCCGCAAGAAGTATTTGCACTTGATATCCCTCGCCATAAGAGGACATGTGATATTCCCCATCAGTATTGATTATCGTGGAGCTTGAGTGACTGTAGTCACGGGGTGGATTATGTGGAATAATTACTAAATTGGCCAAGAATACAAAAATACAGCATTGTTCACACATTAAGGAAAGTCATAAAATCAAGAGGCTTCTGAGGTAGAATACAGCCACAGCTAGCACACGAAGAATGCAACATCTGTGATTCCCTGCGCGAGGTTGTTTGCGAAACTACACGAGGGATGGAACGGAACACGCTTGTTCCGTGGCCTTCCCTTGTGACGAATAGCAGATATGGGGACGAGATGGTACTACGGAACTGATAAGCGGCCTACACGCTACCCGAGCCAACCTTTCGTCAAATGTTGATGAAATGCTGTCCTTTTGTGCGAACTTTGCTCACCACAATGTACCAAAACACACCTCCATCCCGGAGGCTATCCGCCCCCGAGGTGTGAACACTCCTCCTTGAATACATTAATCATAATAAAAGTATGTATGACTAAAGTCACTCAAACTCCACTTTGAAGATAAAAAAATAATATAAAAATAGCCCAAGAGAGAGGGGATGTCAGGGAAGACACCATCGCGAAGAATTCCACCGCTGATTTCCGGGATCAGTCGACGGGCTGAGCCTTTCTTCCCCCCCATAGGGACGCCTTTGGGTAAGACTTCGATTACACCGAGCGCTTTCTCGGGGACTTAGAAATTTCTCTAGAGAATCTCTACCCTACGTTTATAGCCAGGCTGTATCGTTTATAATTTTGTCGCGCGTTTGTATACTTAGCAATATCTTTATTTGCACATGCTTTGCAGACAGTGTATTGATCACCGGCAATCCTAAAGAACCTGTATATCTGTTGTTTAAATAAACTGCACTGTTTAAGTAGCTAGTCGTTCCGCTTTCTCACTGAACGCGACCAAAACTACAGAGAGGCCGTGCTAGTTCAGGAGCACGACTAGACTGAAGGTGCAGTCCACTATTAGTGTATCCAAATCGTAGTAGTTTAATACATATTAAACGCGATTGGACTGATAGTGCTGAATTGGGCATCACTCAGAATTTAAACCTAGCCGCACCTAGCCTCCCACCTCGGTGAGGAGTGTTAGAACGCAAGGGGGTTTATCTTCTGCCAAAACCGCTTGGCCCCGTTTCACGCAACAGAATTTGGCGTAGTCGGCAGGATTGCCATGGATAAACTGCTGCAAAAATATGATTGTGCCCCTTCCCAGGCTGGGAAGGAGTGGGCCCAAAAATTTTGGAAGGATGAAGAGAAAGTGGTGGAACGTATTGAAGAGTGTCGGGTTTCACAGAAGCTCAGAGCGGGGAAAGGCAAGGGTGTGATTTGTGCTGCGTTAGGCGCCTGTTTATCTTGTGCACAACAAGAAGCTAGAGAAACCCCTGCTCCTAATCTGATTTCAGCTGTAGAATATGCAACCCTGAAATCGGAGAATGAGGTGCTGAAGTCATCATTAGCCTTGCAAAAGGAGACAGGAGAAAAATTAAGAACTCACGTCGATAAGCTTGTGAGTGAGAATGAATGTTTAGGAAACCAGAATGCTCAACTTAAAATATTATTAGAAAGGGTGACTGGGCTCTTAGATAAAATGCAGCCCTCGACCCAGGTCCAACAGATTCGTAAGTTAATGTGTTATCCAAATTCCGGAACCCAGACCGGAGATTTTTTGTCTAATAGCGAGGATGACGAAGAAGATGAGGAGGAAAGGACTTTTACTTTGAAATCCCAAGTTTTTCCTTTACGTCCTCTGGTTAAAACTGAAGCTGCGGTTGATGACGATGATGAAATTCACACCACTGTGCGTACCGTTCCACGGACACCAACCGAGTTAACAAAAATAAGGGAGAAATATTCGAGGCGACCAGAAGAGTCAGCTGTTGAGTACGTGTGGCGAGTTTCTTCTGAAGGGGGGGACAGAATTATGCTGAGTGAGGAAGAAGCAGGAGACTCTTGGGGACCAGGAGTGTTTTTAACCACTATGCCTGGGGATCATAATTATTCCCTAACTGCTCGAGCAGCCTATTGGGCAGGGGGTATGGATCCGCGAGAGAGGGGGGAGCCGTTAGAGATTAGAGCTACAGGCTACTCTGATCTGTTTGCGGCTGTACGGAAAGCAGCTTGTCTGCAAGCCATGTATGACAGAGAGGAATTTCGGAAATCCCCAATGTCAGCCCCTATCGACCCCGATCGATTAGCCCCTCTCATCCGTGGTCTTCCCGATTGCCTGAAACCGTTCCTTGTTCGTACTCAAGATCGTATACGAGAGGCTCGGGGTGCTCATAGGCGGGGCCGTCGTCACTACATGCCCACCTGGAATGAATATGTACAGGAAATAGATCAATATGGGCGCCGAATGGGCTGGGCCAGCCTAACTAGTGAGAAATCCTCCGAACACCCCCGAAAGGTTCGCCAAGTCCGAACTCACACTAAAAACCCTAAATCGGAGGAAAGGTTTAAGCCTGATAAGGACCGGAATGAGTTGTGGCGTAAAGCCCTACAATTAGGGGTGCCCCGACAATTCTTGCACGGTGTCCCTACGGGAGACCTCCGTACACTAGTCCAATCTCTAACTAGAAAGAATAATGTGGCTGGGGAGAAAAGTCTAACCAGAGAATCCCCAAGTCGTGAGAAAATTGTGCCTTCTGCACCGGAACGTAACTTGATTGATTTGACAGAGTCCCAGCCAAAAAACTCCTATCCCCGGGGAGGGCAGTGAGCCACCCTGTCCGGCAGGTACTAGCAATTCAATGGCTCTCTCATAAAGACTCCGAACCCGTTATTATCATTCCTGTTGGACCCCGGAAGATATTGGTAAATTTTATTATTGATACTGGAGCCCAAATGTCTGCAATCACTAACGAAACAGCACAACTTCTAGGTATAAATCCCACCCGACGCAGAGTCAACTTCACAGGAATTGATGGTGTGGTAAAAACATGCCCCACTGCAAAAATTAACCTCTGGTTGCCGGGAGAGCAGCGAATGACTAGGGCAGAAGTGTTAGTGGGTGCCTCACATTCTAACCTCCTAGGATTTGACGTGCTGCGTGGGCGAATGTGGAAATTCCCGGATGGAACTGCGTGGAGTTTTGCAGGACGCAAAAAAGGATTAGACACAGTTAAACTGGGCCTATTAGAAACATCTATACCTTTGCCTCCCTCTAAAATTACCAACGTCCGACAGTACCCACTGCCTGCAGCTGCACTTGCAGGAGCAGACGGGGTGGTATCAGATTTAGAAAAAAGAAACATCATTTAGAGGACTCACTCGCCTTATAATTCACCGGTGTGGCCAGTAAAGAAACCAACCGGGCAATGGCGTTTCACAGTAGATTACCGAAAGTTAAACGCCAACACTGCACCCCTGACCGCTGCGGTTCCGAGTATCGCGGAAATTGTGACAATGATAAAAGGAGCTGCCCATCCTTGGATGGCTGCCTTAGATGTAAAAGACATGTTTTTTATGATTCCCCTCCTTGAGCAAGACAAAGCGCAGTTTGCATTCACGTGGAAAGGAGTCCAATATACCTTTAACCGACTTCCACAAGGATACAAACATTCCCCCACCATTGCTCATAATGCTTTAGCTAAAGCGCTATCAGAGATTCCTGTTTCACAGGGATGTACAGTATACCAATATATTGACGACATCTTAATAGGGGGGGAGAGAGCCAAGAAAGTGTACAAGACATGATGCAAAACATCCGAAAAACATTATCAGATTTGGGATTGGAAATTCCAGACTCAAAATGTCAGGGACCTGCACAGGAAGTTAAATTCCTGGGGGTCTGGTGGATTAAGGGAGCTGCTTCTGTCCCTCAGGATACCCTGAAAAAAATAGAACATGGACAGAATCCTTCCAGCACGAAGGAGTTACAGCAAGTTCTGGGAACTTTAAGTTATTGGCGTAAACACATCCCTGGCTTTTCCATCATTGCTCGCCCCCTTTATTGTTTGCTCAAAAAAGGTAAATCCTGGGAGTGGACTGAACAACATACTAATGCACTGGAATTGCTAATAAAAGAGCTAAGGTTATTCCAACAACTTGGCCCCATACATCCAACTGACCCTGTCCATGTAGAATGGGGGTTCAGCGAACATGGTTCTCATTGTAACTTATGGCAAAAGGGACCAGCAGGACCGGAGAGACCATTAGAATTTAGCTCTCACTCCTTTAATGATACTGAGAGCAGATATTCAGACCTAGAGAAGGGTTTACTGTCCCTGGTGCGAGCATTGCAACGAGCAGAGCAGATAAGGAGAGAACAGAGCGTGATTGTTCGGGGCCCTTTTCGTCTCCTAGATGTGGTCCGTAAAGGGACAGCACCACCAGCCGGCATTGCCCAGAAACCCACAGTTCGAAAGTGGTATGCTTATTTAGAAGGCATTAATGATATCATGCCAATCTCTGAAGGTAGTATCAAAGTATCCAAGCTCCAGAAGGATATAGATGGTGCCCTATTGTTCCAATCCCCACCAAACAGACCATCTCCAATCCAAGAAGCACCTCCTCTGAAAGAAGGCAGTGATCTTACAGGAGTGTGGTTTACTGATGCGTCATCTCACCGTGAGAACAATAAGTGGAAATACAAGGCCGTAGCACTGGAAGTAGCAACGGGGGAAAGAGCAATTGAAACAGGAGAAGGTAGCGCACAAGTAGGGGAACTCAGAGCCGTCCTACTAGCTGCACAACGTGGGGCTACTTACATTTACACTGACTCATATGCTGTTTTTAAAGGAGCCACTGAATGGATTGGACACTGGGCAGCCAATGATTGGCAGGTGAATAGAGTCCCAATCTGGGAGACAGAGAGTTGGAAGCAACTGTTGGAAATGGGAGGACAGAGAACATTGCACGTCGGTTGGGTAAAAGGCCATGATCGTTCGAACTCGATCACTGCTCAATTCAACCAACAGGTAGATAGCCTCACGCGGTTGCAGCAAATTGACATTGTAGATGATGGTCGGGAATGGGAACGCTTACTCGAATGGTTACATATTAAGCGTGGCCATACAGGCCGTGCTGATCTGTATCAGGAAGGTCTAGCCCGGGGGTGGCCTGTGTCGGTTAAGCTGTGTGAACAAGTAGTAACCGCCTGTTCACAATGTCGCCTACGACTCAATAAAGATCATCCGAGTAAGGCGCCTCCTTTACACATTCGGGACAAGAAAACATTGTGGCATTCATGGCAAATTGATTATATTGGGCCCTTGAGATCATCAGGTGAGAAAAGATACGTCCTAGTCGGAGTGGAGATTATCTCTGGCCTCGCTATGGCTACCAGCTTCAAATCAGCTACCGGGAACAACACAGTGAAAGGCCTAAAAGGGTGGTTCAGCACACTTCCCCTTCCTGAGGAAATCCAAAGTGATAACGGTTCACACTTTACCGCTACAGTGGTACAAGATTGGGCCAAAGAAGAAGGGATTCGATGGGTATTTCATACTCCCTATTATCCTCAGGCTAATGGCATTGTTGAACGCACCAATGGATTGGTTAAGCGTTTTGCAAAAACTCATGAACCTGGTTGGCATTTGCCATTGGATGATGCCATCTATCAATTAAATAACAGATGGAGTGGAGATGGCTGTCCTAAAATGAAAGCTTTCTGTGTATCTGCTGATATCATCACTCCAAAAGTTCCCAATGAACCACGAAAATACCTGGGACAATTTCACCCTGGGCAACCTGTGTTAGTGAAAATGCCTCAAATTGGCACAGTACCAATGGTGTTAGCTACTCCCAAAAACCCCCATGCACGGGAAGCCAAAGACTGTTCAGGGAAGATACACCGGATCAGCACCCGGTGGATCTCGCCCTCTTTTTAACCCCGTCGGTCAAATGAGACCGAGCAGATTTTCTTTTCCTTTGTGTCTTACAGGAACCTCGGAAGAACTGTACGTGGACAGACGCATTGGCCTACGCTAACCTCGAGTGTCTCCAGGGAATCCTGACATTGATCCTGGCAATAATATTATTTTTGTTATGTATGGCCATCTGGAGGCCTAAATTTTAGAATGACGAATTGGCAGATGGAATTGATGCTATTCAGTTTTATCTTTTTACTCCCTGTTGTTTGTAGTCAAAGAGACCCAGAATGGCCGTGGTCTCAAGCTTATGTAAAACACAATGCGATGGCAGGAACAGGAAAAGGAAAATTGAGCCTGGCCACTGTAGTCCTACATGAAAATGAGGTGTTTTCAAAACATGAGATAGATCAAAGCATAGATAAAGTCGAACCTGACTCAACTCCACAGACTAGTCTGGTTCCACTGCCACTATCTGAAACCCCCGATAATGACACCTTATTGAGCGGACTTAAGAATCTGCCCCTTGATGATGAGCTTTGGGATAATGCACTGTCACGATACACTGCAAGCACTGAGACACTAGAAAACATGAGGGATTTAAATCTCTCCACTCTGGTCATACAAGGAAGTGAAGTATATTCCAGAGATAAATGGAGTTGGAAAGACTCACTCCAAATGGCTAAGCTTGAAGCCGTCCCAGGAAAGAAAATACAAATTAGCTGCCGAGTAATCAATGGGTCTGCTCACCATAGACCAACTGTAATTGAAACCATCCATGTAGACTCTACTAAACCGGACAAACATAACACTGATTGATTGTTACAAAATTATAGAGCCAAACTCAGATTGCTGGCACAACTTCACCTTTATCAAACCTATCATAGTATATTGTATTTGGGGCTACAGGGGCACGGAATTGTTATTTGAATTTATGATTGACTCAAATACATCTGAACCTGTTGAAATGAACCCAAAACCTACACCCCCACAAACTTTCAAGGGTGTAGCTACTCAGCCCTCCATTAGTCTAACTCCTTACACCTTTAACATTGGCCCTTATGCCATTAAACACACAGGTCAACAACAAATACCGTTTAACCCAACATATTCCCTCAAACGAGTAGAATTGTCAATGCAGATTAATATCTCTGCGATCAAACCCACCTGCTCACCATTCCTGAGTACATCTTATGCAGGATGGTCAGCATGGTTAGGCCGGCGAACTGTTGACACCTCACAACGACTGAAGAGAGAGGTGACTGGTATCTTAGGAACAGGACTGGGAGTCTTAAATAGTACAGATGCTGAGATACTTGCAAACAAACTAGTCACAACTACTAGTGATCTAGACAAATTAAAACATCCTCTACAGTCCTCTCTATCAGCATTGGGAAATCACCAATGGCTTTTATCGAATATATTGCCTCAGTGGGAGGAAACAGGTGAAAAAGACCATCAGCTGATCACAAATGCACTTGGTACAACCCCAAACAATGTTTCCTTGGCCCTTAGTTGTATCCAAGCCCAACTGTGGATGCAATCTATGACAGCCGCAATTATAAGGGAAGGTGAAGAAGGCACCTTGCCCACTGAAATTCGAAAAGTAATATGGGATAATGCAATTGAGTTTGAGAGAAAATTTCAGTCCTGGTGGTATCTGGTTAATTTCACCTATGATCCCACTGAGAGCAAAGCCACAGCTTTTGTCTTAACGATACGCAATGCCTCAGTATACACCATATACCCAATCATCGCACTGGGGTTGAATCACCATGGAGCTATACTCCATCCGGTAGAGCATAGAGTGTGGGCACAACAAAACGAGAATAAATGGCAAACTGTTGATGTTGAAGCATGCATTTCACGAGATCAACAAGGATTCATTTGTGAGAGTAATACTCTCAAGGCACAAGACATTTGTCTTGACACCAACAGAATGTTTGTCATTTTGAGATACAACCTGATGAAACCCCAGAAACTGTGCTTGTATATATTGGGAAAGGGTGTGTTTGCATGAGGTCTCCCTGTACTTTTGTATTCGTAGATGACATAGCAGTAGATATAAGTAATAACTCAAATCTTTGTGTTTGTAACTTTACTAACATCATTGGATGTGACTTCAGTTATTCAGCTCCTGTTACGTCTTTTCAATTGCTACAATCTAATTACACATTGATTCGAGATTTGCTGCCTACCCCTATCGGAATGAATCTCTCACTAGTGAGGAAGTTGCTACAACACGATGAATTGAAGCGATTGTTGAAAGAGGCCCAAGAAAATGGACAAAGAACTCTGATTGCTGTCCATCATGATGTTGAAGAAATACACCATGTACTGGAAAGGGTCAAGAGAGACGGTGGACATGAATGGTGGGACACCCTCTTTGGATGGTCACCGACAGCTACAGGACTTTTTAACAAGATGCTCCATCCTGTTGTTGTTCTACTAGTACTCACTGTATTGTGCTTTGCTTTGACAATTGTTTTGCATGTTAGACTTTGGATTATGATGAAACGCTTAACTCGCTTAATCACCCCGCAAGAAGTATTTGCACTTGATATCCCTCGCCATAAGAGGACATGTGATATTCCCCATCAGTATTGATTATCGTGGAGCTTGAGTGACTGTAGTCACGGGGTGGATTATGTGGAATAATTACTAAATTGGCCAAGAATACAAAAATACAGCATTGTTCACACATTAAGGAAAGTCATAAAATCAAGAGGCTTCTGAGGTAGAATACAGCCACAGCTAGCACACGAAGAATGCAACATCTGTGATTCCCTGCGCGAGGTTGTTTGCGAAACTACACGAGGGATGGAACGGAACACGCTTGTTCCGTGGCCTTCCCTTGTGACGAATAGCAGATATGGGGACGAGATGGTACTACGGAACTGATAAGCGGCCTACACGCTACCCGAGCCAACCTTTCGTCAAATGTTGATGAAATGCTGTCCTTTTGTGCGAACTTTGCTCACCACAATGTACCAAAACACACCTCCATCCCGGAGGCTATCCGCCCCCGAGGTGTGAACACTCCTCCTTGAATACATTAATCATAATAAAAGTATGTATGACTAAAGTCACTCAAACTCCACTTTGAAGATAAAAAAATAATATAAAAATAGCCCAAGAGAGAGGGGATGTCAGGGAAGACACCATCGCGAAGAATTCCACCGCTGATTTCCGGGATCAGTCGACGGGCTGAGCCTTTCTTCCCCCCCATAGGGACGCCTTTGGGTAAGACTTCGATTACACCGAGCGCTTTCTCGGGGACTTAGAAATTTCTCTAGAGAATCTCTACCCTACGTTTATAGCCAGGCTGTATCGTTTATAATTTTGTCGCGCGTTTGTATACTTAGCAATATCTTTATTTGCACGTGCTTTGCAGACAGTGTATTTATCACCGGCAATCCTAAAGAACCTGTATATCTGTTGTTTAAATAAACTGCACTGTTTAAGTAGCTAGTCGTTCCGCTTTCTCACTGAACGCGACCAAAACTACAGAGAGGCCGTGCTAGTTCAGGAGCACGACTAGACTGAAGGTGCAGTCCACTATTAGTGTATCCAAATCGTAGTAGTTTAATACATATTAAACGCGATTGGACTGATAGTGCTGAATTGGGCATCACTCAGAATTTAAACCTAGCCGCACCTAGCCTCCCACCTCGGTGAGGAGTGTTAGAACGCAAGGGGGTTTATCTTCTGCCAAAACCGCTTGGCCCCGTTTCACGCAACAGAATTTGGCGTAGTCGGCAGGATTGCCATGGATAAACTGCTGCAAAAATATGATTGTGCCCCTTCCCAGGCTGGGAAGGAGTGGGCCCAAAAATTTTGGAAGGATGAAGAGAAAGTGGTGGAACGTATTGAAGAGTGTCGGGTTTCACAGAAGCTCAGAGCGGGGAAAGGCAAGGGTGTGATTTGTGCTGCGTTAGGCGCCTGTTTATCTTGTGCACAACAAGAAGCTAGAGAAACCCCTGCTCCTAATCTGATTTCAGCTGTAGAATATGCAACCCTGAAATCGGAGAATGAGGTGCTGAAGTCATCATTAGCCTTGCAAAAGGAGACAGGAGAAAAATTAAGAACTCACGTCGATAAGCTTGTGAGTGAGAATGAATGTTTAGGAAACCAGAATGCTCAACTTAAAATATTATTAGAAAGGGTGACTGGGCTCTTAGATAAAATGCAGCCCTCGACCCAGGTCCAACAGATTCGTAAGTTAATGTGTTATCCAAATTCCGGAACCCAGACCGGAGATTTTTTGTCTAATAGTGAGGATGACGAAGAAGATGAGGAGGAAAGGACTTTTACTTTGAAATCCCAAGTTTTTCCTTTACGTCCTCTGGTTAAAACTGAAGCTGCGGTTGATGACGATGATGAAATTCACACCACTGTGCGTACCGTTCCACGGACACCAACCGAGTTAACAAAAATAAGGGAGAAATATTCGAGGCGACCAGAAGAGTCAGCTGTTGAGTACGTGTGGCGAGTTTCTTCTGAAGGGGGGGACAGAATTATGCTGAGTGAGGAAGAAGCAGGAGACTCTTGGGGACCAGGAGTGTTTTTAACCACTATGCCTGGGGATCATAATTATTCCCTAACTGCTCGAGCAGCCTATTGGGCAGGGGGTATGGATCCGCGAGAGAGGGGGGAGCCGTTAGAGATTAGAGCTACAGGCTACTCTGATCTGTTTGCGGCTGTACGGAAAGCAGCTTGTCTGCAAGCCATGTATGACAGAGAGGAATTTCGGAAATCCCCAATGTCAGCCCCTATCGACCCCGATCGATTAGCCCCTCTCATCCGTGGTCTTCCCGATTGCCTGAAACCGTTCCTTGTTCGTACTCAAGATCGTATACGAGAGGCTCGGGGTGCTCATAGGCGGGGCCGTCGTCACTACATGCCCACCTGGAATGAATATGTACAGGAAATAGATCAATATGGGCGCCGAATGGGCTGGGCCAGCCTAACTAGTGAGAAATCCTCCGAACACCCCCGAAAGGTTCGCCAAGTCCGAACTCACACTAAAAACCCTAAATCGGAGGAAAGGTTTAAGCCTGATAAGGACCGGAATGAGTTGTGGCGTAAAGCCCTACAATTAGGGGTGCCCCGACAATTCTTGCACGGTGTCCCTACGGGAGACCTCCGTACACTAGTCCAATCTCTAACTAGAAAGAATAATGTGGCTGGGGAGAAAAGTCTAACCAGAGAATCCCCAAGTCGTGAGAAAATTGTGCCTTCTGCACCGGAACGTAACTTGATTGATTTGACAGAGTCCCAGCCAAAAAACTCCTATCCCCGGGGAGGGCAGTGAGCCACCCTGTCCGGCAGGTACTAGCAATTCAATGGCTCTCTCATAAAGACTCCGAACCCGTTATTATCATTCCTGTTGGACCCCGGAAGATATTGGTAAATTTTATTATTGATACTGGAGCCCAAATGTCTGCAATCACTAACGAAACAGCACAACTTCTAGGTATAAATCCCACCCGACGCAGAGTCAACTTCACAGGAATTGATGGTGTGGTAAAAACATGCCCCACTGCAAAAATTAACCTCTGGTTGCCGGGAGAGCAGCGAATGACTAGGGCAGAAGTGTTAGTGGGTGCCTCACATTCTAACCTCCTAGGATTTGACGTGCTGCGTGGGCGAATGTGGAAATTCCCGGATGGAACTGCGTGGAGTTTTGCAGGACGCAAAAAAGGATTAGACACAGTTAAACTGGGCCTATTAGAAACATCTATACCTTTGCCTCCCTCTAAAATTACCAACGTCCGACAGTACCCACTGCCTGCAGCTGCACTTGCAGGAGCAGACGGGGTGGTATCAGATTTAGAAAAAAGAAACATCATTAAGAGGACTCACTCGCCTTATAATTCACCGGTGTGGCCAGTAAAGAAACCAACCGGGCAATGGCGTTTCACAGTAGATTACCGAAAGTTAAACGCCAACGCTGCACCCCTGACCGCTGCGGTTCCGAGTATCGCGGAAATTGTGACAATGATAAAAGGAGCTGCCCATCCTTGGATGGCTGCCTTAGATGTAAAAGACATGTTTTTTATGATTCCCCTCCTTGAGCAAGACAAAGCGCAGTTTGCATTCACGTGGAAAGGAGTCCAATATACCTTTAACCGACTTCCACAAGGATACAAACATTCCCCCACCATTGCTCATAATGCTTTAGCTAAAGCGCTATCAGAGATTCCTGTTTCACAGGGATGTACAGTATACCAATATATTGACGACATCTTAATAGGGGGGGAGAGAGCCAAGAAAGTGTACAAGACATGATGCAAAACATCCGAAAAACATTATCAGATTTGGGATTGGAAATTCCAGACTCAAAATGTCAGGGACCTGCACAGGAAGTTAAATTCCTGGGGGTCTGGTGGATTAAGGGAGCTGCTTCTGTCCCTCAGGATACCCTGAAAAAAATAGAACATGGACAGAATCCTTCCAGCACGAAGGAGTTACAGCAAGTTCTGGGAACTTTAAGTTATTGGCGTAAACACATCCCTGGCTTTTCCATCATTGCTCGCCCCCTTTATTGTTTGCTCAAAAAAGGTAAATCCTGGGAGTGGACTGAACAACATACTAATGCACTGGAATTGCTAATAAAAGAGCTAAGGTTATTCCAACAACTTGGCCCCATACATCCAACTGACCCTGTCCATGTAGAATGGGGGTCCAGCGAACATGGTTCTCATTGTAACTTATGGCAAAAGGGACCAGCAGGACCGGAGAGACCATTAGAATTTAGCTCTCACTCCTTTAATGATACTGAGAGCAGATATTCAGACCTAGAGAAGGGTTTACTGTCCCTGGTGCGAGCATTGCAACGAGCAGAGCAGATAAGGAGAGAACAGAGCGTGATTGTTCGGGGCCCTTTTCGTCTCCTAGATGTGGTCCGTAAAGGGACAGCACCACCAGCCGGCATTGCCCAGAAACCCACAGTTCGAAAGTGGTATGCTTATTTAGAAGGCATTAATGATATCATGCCAATCTCTGAAGGTAGTATCAAAGTATCCAAGCTCCAGAAGGATATAGATGGTGCCCTATTGTTCCAATCCCCACCAAACAGACCATCTCCAATCCAAGAAGCACCTCCTCTGAAAGAAGGCAGTGATCTTACAGGAGTGTGGTTTACTGATGCGTCATCTCACCGTGAGAACAATAAGTGGAAATACAAGGCCGTAGCACTGGAAGTAGCAACGGGGGAAAGAGCAATTGAAACAGGAGAAGGTAGCGCACAAGTAGGGGAACTCAGAGCCGTCCTACTAGCTGCACAACGTGGGGCTACTTACATTTACACTGACTCATATGCTGTTTTTAAAGGAGCCACTGAATGGATTGGACACTGGGCAGCCAATGATTGGCAGGTGAATAGAGTCCCAATCTGGGAGACAGAGAGTTGGAAGCAACTGTTGGAAATGGGAGGACAGAGAACATTGCACGTCGGTTGGGTAAAAGGCCATGATCGTTCGAACTCGATCACTGCTCAATTCAACCAACAGGTAGATAGCCTCACGCGGTTGCAGCAAATTGACATTGTAGATGATGGTCGGGAATGGGAACGCTTACTCGAATGGTTACATATTAAGCGTGGCCATACAGGCCGTGCTGATCTGTATCAGGAAGGTCTAGCCCGGGGGTGGCCTGTGTCGGTTAAGCTGTGTGAACAAGTAGTAACCGCCTGTTCACAATGTCGCCTACGACTCAATAAAGATCATCCGAGTAAGGCGCCTCCTTTACACATTCGGGACAAGAAAACATTGTGGCATTCATGGCAAATTGATTATATTGGGCCCTTGAGATCATCAGGTGAGAAAAGATACGTCCTAGTCGGAGTGGAGATTATCTCTGGCCTCGCTATGGCCACCAGCTTCAAATCAGCTACCGGGAACAACACAGTGAAAGGCCTAAAAGGGTGGTTCAGCACACTTCCCCTTCCTGAGGAAATCCAAAGTGATAACGGTTCACACTTTACCGCTACAGTGGTACAAGATTGGGCCAAAGAAGAAGGGATTCGATGGGTATTTCATACTCCCTATTATCCTCAGGCTAATGGCATTGTTGAACGCACCAATGGATTGGTTAAGCGTTTTGCAAAAACTCATGAACCTGGTTGGCATTTGCCATTGGATGATGCCATCTATCAATTAAATAACAGATGGAGTGGAGATGGCTGTCCTAAAATGAAAGCTTTCTGTGTATCTGCTGATATCATCACTCCAAAAGTTCCCAATGAACCACGAAAATACCTGGGACAATTTCACCCTGGGCAACCTGTGTTAGTGAAAATGCCTCAAATTGGCACAGTACCAATGGTGTTAGCTACTCCCAAAAACCCCCATGCACGGGAAGCCAAAGACTGTTCAGGGAAGATACACCGGATCAGCACCCGGTGGATCTCGCCCTCTTTTTAACCCCGTCGGTCAAATGAGACCGAGCAGATTTTCTTTTCCTTTGTGTCTTACAGGAACCTCGGAAGAACTGTACGTGGACAGACGCATTGGCCTACGCTAACCTCGAGTGTCTCCAGGGAATCCTGACATTGATCCTGGCAATAATATTATTTTTGTTATGTATGGCCATCTGGAGGCCTAAATTTTAGAATGACGAATTGGCAGATGGAATTGATGCTATTCAGTTTTATCTTTTTACTCCCTGTTGTTTGTAGTCAAAGAGACCCAGAATGGCCGTGGTCTCAAGCTTATGTAAAACACAATGCGATGGCAGGAACAGGAAAAGGAAAATTGAGCCTGGCCACTGTAGTCCTACATGAAAATGAGGTGTTTTCAAAACATGAGATAGATCAAAGCATAGATAAAGTCGAACCTGACTCAACTCCACAGACTAGTCTGGTTCCACTGCCACTATCTGAAACCCCCGATAATGACACCTTATTGAGCGGGCTTAAGAATCTGCCCCTTGATGATGAGCTTTGGGATAATGCACTGTCACGATACACTGCAAGCACTGAGACACTAGAAAACATGAGGGATTTAAATCTCTCCACTCTGGTCATACAAGGAAGTGAAGTATATTCCAGAGATAAATGGAGTTGGAAAGACTCACTCCAAATGGCTAAGCTTGAAGCCGTCCCAGGAAAGAAAATACAAATTAGCTGCCGAGTAATCAATGGGTCTGCTCACCATAGACCAACTGTAATTGAAACCATCCATGTAGACTCTACTAAACCGGACAAATATAACACTGATTGATTGTTACAAAATTATAGAGCCAAACTCAGATTGCTGGCACAACTTCACCTTTATCAAACCTATCATAGTATATTGTATTTGGGGCTACAGGGGCACGGAATTGTTATTTGAATTTATGATTGACTCAAATACATCTGAACCTGTTGAAATGAACCCAAAACCTACACCCCCACAAACTTTCAAGGGTGTAGCTACTCAGCCCTCCATTAGTCTAACTCCTTACACCTTTAACATTGGCCCTTATGCCATTAAACACACAGGTCAACAACAAATACCGTTTAACCCAACATATTCCCTCAAACGAGTAGAATTGTCAATGCAGATTAATATCTCTGCGATCAAACCCACCTGCTCACCATTCCTGAGTACATCTTATGCAGGATGGTCAGCATGGTTAGGCCGGCGAACTGTTGACACCTCACAACGACTGAAGAGAGAGGTGACTGGTATCTTAGGAACAGGACTGGGAGTCTTAAATAGTACAGATGCTGAGATACTTGCAAACAAACTAGTCACAACTACTAGTGATCTAGACAAATTAAAACATCCTCTACAGTCCTCTCTATCAGCATTGGGAAATCACCAATGGCTTTTATCGAATATATTGCCTCAGTGGGAGGAAACAGGTGAAAAAGACCATCAGCTGATCACAAATGCACTTGGTACAACCCAAAACAATGTTTCCTTGGCCCTTAGTTGTATCCAAGCCCAACTGTGGATGCAATCTATGACAGCCGCAATTATAAGGGAAGGTGAAGAAGGCACCTTGCCCACTGAAATTCGAAAAGTAATATGGGATAATGCAATTGAGTTTGAGAGAAAATTTCAATCCTGGTGGTATCTGGTTAATTTCACCTATGATCCCACTGAGAGCAAAGCCACAGCTTTTGTCTTAACGATACGCAATGCCTCAGTATACACCATATACCCAATCATCGCACTGGGGTTGAATCACCATGGAGCTATACTCCATCCGGTAGAGCATAGAGTGTGGGCACAACAAAACGAGAATAAATGGCAAACTGTTGATGTTGAAGCATGCATTTCACGAGATCAACAAGGATTCATTTGTGAGAGTAATACTCTCAAGGCACAAGACATTTGTCTTGACACCAACCAGAATGTTTGTCATTTTGAGATACAACCTGATGAAACCCCAGAAACTGTGCTTGTATATATTGGGAAAGGGTGTGTTTGCATGAGGTCTCCCTGTACTTTTGTATTCGTAGATGACATAGCAGTAGATATAAGTAATAACTCAAATCTTTGTGTTTGTAACTTTACTAACATCATTGGATGTGACTTCAGTTATTCAGCTCCTGTTACGTCTTTTCAATTGCTACAATCTAATTACACATTGATTCGAGATTTGCTGCCTACCCCTATCGGAATGAATCTCTCACTAGTGAGGAAGTTGCTACAACACGATGAATTGAAGCGATTGTTGAAAGAGGCCCAAGAAAATGGACAAAGAACTCTGATTACTGTCCATCATGATGTTGAAGAAATACACCATGTACTGGAAAGGGTCAAGAGAGACGGTGGACATGAATGGTGGGACACCCTCTTTGGATGGTCACCGACAGCTACAGGACTTTTTAACAAGATGCTCCATCCTGTTGTTGTTCTACTAGTACTCACTGTATTGTGCTTTGCTTTGACAATTGTTTTGCATGTTAGACTTTGGATTATGATGAAACGCTTAACTCGCTTAATCACCCCGCAAGAAGTATTTGCACTTGATATCCCTCGCCATAAGAGGACATGTGATATTCCCCATCAGTATTGATTATCGTGGAGCTTGAGTGACTGTAGTCACGGGGTGGATTATGTGGAATAATTACTAAATTGGCCAAGAATACAAAAATACAGCATTGTTCACACATTAAGGAAAGTCATAAAATCAAGAGGCTTCTGAGGTAGAATACAGCCACAGCTAGCACACGAAGAATGCAACATCTGTGATTCCCTGCGCGAGGTTGTTTGCGAAACTACACGAGGGATGGAACGGAACACGCTTGTTCCGTGGCCTTCCCTTGTGACGAATAGCAGATATGGGGACGAGATGGTACTACGGAACTGATAAGCGGCCTACACGCTACCCGAGCCAACATTTCGTCAAATGTTGATGAAATGCTGTCCTTTTGTGCGAACTTTGCTCACCACAATGTACCAAAACACACCTCCATCCCGGAGGCTATCCGCCCCCGAGGTGTGAACACTCCTCCTTGAATACATTAATCATAATAAAAGTATGTATGACTAAAGTCACTCAAACTCCACTTTGAAGATAAAAAAATAATATAAAAATAGCCCAAGAGAGAGGGGATGTCAGGGAAGACACCATCGCGAAGAATTCCACCGCTGATTTCCGGGATCAGTCGACGGGCTGAGCCTTTCTTCCCCCCCATAGGGACGCCTTTGGGTAAGACTTCGATTACACCGAGCGCTTTCTCGGGGACTTAGAAATTTCTCTAGAGAATCTCTACCCTACGTTTATAGCCAGGCTGTATCGTTTATAATTTTGTCGCGCGTTTGTATACTTAGCAATATCTTTATTTGCACGTGCTTTGCAGACAGTGTATTTATCACCGGCAATCCTAAAGAACCTGTATATCTGTTGTTTAAATAAACTGCACTGTTTAAGTAGCTAGTCGTTCCGCTTTCTCACTGAACGCGACCAAAACTACAGAGAGGCCGTGCTAGTTCAGGAGCACGACTAGACTGAAGGTGCAGTCCACTATTAGTGTATCCAAATCGTAGTAGTTTAATACATATTAAACGCGATTGGACTGATAGTGCTGAATTGGGCATCACTCAGAATTTAAACCTAGCCGCACCTAGCCTCCCACCTCGGTGAGGAGTGTTAGAACGCAAGGGGGTTTATCTTCTGCCAAAACCGCTTGGCCCCGTTTCACGCAACAGAATTTGGCGTAGTCGGCAGGATTGCCATGGATAAACTGCTGCAAAAATATGATTGTGCCCCTTCCCAGGCTGGGAAGGAGTGGGCCCAAAAATTTTGGAAGGATGAAGAGAAAGTGGTGGAACGTATTGAAGAGTGTCGGGTTTCACAGAAGCTCAGAGCGGGGAAAGGCAAGGGTGTGATTTGTGCTGTGTTAGGCGCCTGTTTATCTTGTGCACAACAAGAAGCTAGAGAAACCCCTGCTCCTAATCTGATTTCAGCTGTAGAATATGCAACCCTGAAATCGGAGAATGAGGTGCTGAAGTCATCATTAGCCTTGCAAAAGGAGACAGGAGAAAAATTAAGAACTCACGTCGATAAGCTTGTGAGTGAGAATGAATGTTTAGGAAACCAGAATGCTCAACTTAAAATATTATTAGAAAGGGTGACTGGGCTCTTAGATAAAATGCAGCCCTCGACCCAGGTCCAACAGATTCGTAAGTTAATGTGTTATCCAAATTCCGGAACCCAGACCGGAGATTTTTTGTCTAATAGTGAGGATGACGAAGAAGATGAGGAGGAAAGGACTTTTACTTTGAAATCCCAAGTTTTTCCTTTACGTCCTCTGGTTAAAACTGAAGCTGCGGTTGATGACGATGATGAAATTCACACCACTGTGCGTACCGTTCCACGGACACCAACCGAGTTAACAAAAATAAGGGAGAAATATTCGAGGCGACCAGAAGAGTCAGCTGTTGAGTACGTGTGGCGAGTTTCTTCTGAAGGGGGGGACAGAATTATGCTGAGTGAGGAAGAAGCAGGAGACTCTTGGGGACCAGGAGTGTTTTTAACCACTATGCCTGGGGATCATAATTATTCCCTAACTGCTCGAGCAGCCTATTGGGCAGGGGGTATGGATCCGCGAGAGAGGGGGGAGCCGTTAGAGATTAGAGCTACAGGCTACTCTGATCTGTTTGCGGCTGTACGGAAAGCAGCTTGTCTGCAAGCCATGTATGACAGAGAGGAATTTCGGAAATCCCCAATGTCAGCCCCTATCGACCCCGATCGATTAGCCCCTCTCATCCGTGGTCTTCCCGATTGCCTGAAACCGTTCCTTGTTCGTACTCAAGATCGTATACGAGAGGCTCGGGGTGCTCATAGGCGGGGCCGTCGTCACTACATGCCCACCTGGAATGAATATGTACAGGAAATAGATCAATATGGGCGCCGAATGGGCTGGGCCAGCCTAACTAGTGAGAAATCCTCCGAACACCCCCGAAAGGTTCGCCAAGTCCGAACTCACACTAAAAACCCTAAATCGGAGGAAAGGTTTAAGCCTGATAAGGACCGGAATGAGTTGTGGCGTAAAGCCCTACAATTAGGGGTGCCCCGACAATTCTTGCACGGTGTCCCTACGGGAGACCTCCGTACACTAGTCCAATCTCTAACTAGAAAGAATAATGTGGCTGGGGAGAAAAGTCTAACCAGAGAATCCCCAAGTCGTGAGAAAATTGTGCCTTCTGCACCGGAACGTAACTTGATTGATTTGACAGAGTCCCAGCCAAAAAACTCCTATCCCCGGGGAGGGCAGTGAGCCACCCTGTCCGGCAGGTACTAGCAATTCAATGGCTCTCTCATAAAGACTCCGAACCCGTTATTATCATTCCTGTTGGACCCCGGAAGATATTGGTAAATTTTATTATTGATACTGGAGCCCAAATGTCTGCAATCACTAACGAAACAGCACAACTTCTAGGTATAAATCCCACCCGACGCAGAGTCAACTTCACAGGAATTGATGGTGTGGTAAAAACATGCCCCACTGCAAAAATTAACCTCTGGTTGCCGGGAGAGCAGCGAATGACTAGGGCAGAAGTGTTAGTGGGTGCCTCACATTCTAACCTCCTAGGATTTGACGTGCTGCGTGGGCGAATGTGGAAATTCCCGGATGGAACTGCGTGGAGTTTTGCAGGACGCAAAAAAGGATTAGACACAGTTAAACTGGGCCTATTAGAAACATCTATACCTTTGCCTCCCTCTAAAATTACCAACGTCCGACAGTACCCACTGCCTGCAGCTGCACTTGCAGGAGCAGACGGGGTGGTATCAGATTTAGAAAAAAGAAACATCATTAAGAGGACTCACTCGCCTTATAATTCACCGGTGTGGCCAGTAAAGAAACCAACCGGGCAATGGCGTTTCACAGTAGATTACCGAAAGTTAAACGCCAACACTGCACCCCTGACCGCTGCGGTTCCGAGTATCGCGGAAATTGTGACAATGATAAAAGGAGCTGCCCATCCTTGGATGGCTGCCTTAGATGTAAAAGACATGTTTTTTATGATTCCCCTCCTTGAGCAAGACAAAGCGCAGTTTGCATTCACGTGGAAAGGAGTCCAATATACCTTTAACCGACTTCCACAAGGATACAAACATTCCCCCACCATTGCTCATAATGCTTTAGCTAAAGCGCTATCAGAGATTCCTGTTTCACAGGGATGTACAGTATACCAATATATTGACGACATCTTAATAGGGGGGGAGAGAGCCAAGAAAGTGTACAAGACATGATGCAAAACATCCGAAAAACATTATCAGATTTGGGATTGGAAATTCCAGACTCAAAATGTCAGGGACCTGCACAGGAAGTTAAATTCCTGGGGGTCTGGTAGATTAAGGGAGCTGCTTCTGTCCCTCAGGATACCCTGAAAAAAATAGAACATGGACAGAATCCTTCCAGCACGAAGGAGTTACAGCAAGTTCTGGGAACTTTAAGTTATTGGCGTAAACACATCCCTGGCTTTTCCATCATTGCTCGCCCCCTTTATTGTTTGCTCAAAAAAGGTAAATCCTGGGAGTGGACTGAACAACATACTAATGCACTGGAATTGCTAATAAAAGAGCTAAGGTTATTCCAACAACTTGGCCCCATACATCCAACTGACCCTGTCCATGTAGAATGGGGGTCCAGCGAACATGGTTCTCATTGTAACTTATGGCAAAAGGGACCAGCAGGACCGGAGAGACCATTAGAATTTAGCTCTCACTCCTTTAATGATACTGAGAGCAGATATTCAGACCTAGAGAAGGGTTTACTGTCCCTGGTGCGAGCATTGCAACGAGCAGAGCAGATAAGGAGAGAACAGAGCGTGATTGTTCGGGGCCCTTTTCGTCTCCTAGATGTGGTCCGTAAAGGGACAGCACCACCAGCCGGCATTGCCCAGAAACCCACAGTTCGAAAGTGGTATGCTTATTTAGAAGGCATTAATGATATCATGCCAATCTCTGAAGGTAGTATCAAAGTATCCAAGCTCCAGAAGGATATAGATGGTGCCCTATTGTTCCAATCCCCACCAAACAGACCATCTCCAATCCAAGAAGCACCTCCTCTGAAAGAAGGCAGTGATCTTACAGGAGTGTGGTTTACTGATGCGTCATCTCACCGTGAGAACAATAAGTGGAAATACAAGGCCGTAGCACTGGAAGTAGCAACGGGGGAAAGAGCAATTGAAACAGGAGAAGGTAGCGCACAAGTAGGGGAACTCAGAGCCGTCCTACTAGCTGCACAACGTGGGGCTACTTACATTTACACTGACTCATATGCTGTTTTTAAAGGAGCCACTGAATGGATTGGACACTGGGCAGCCAATGATTGGCAGGTGAATAGAGTCCCAATCTGGGAGACAGAGAGTTGGAAGCAACTGTTGGAAATGGGAGGACAGAGAACATTGCACATCGGTTGGGTAAAAGGCCATGATCGTTCGAACTCGATCACTGCTCAATTCAACCAACAGGTAGATAGCCTCACGCGGTTGCAGCAAATTGACATTGTAGATGATGGTCGGGAATGGGAACGCTTACTCGAATGGTTACATATTAAGCGTGGCCATACAGGCCGTGCTGATCTGTATCAGGAAGGTCTAGCCCGGGGGTGGCCTGTGTCGGTTAAGCTGTGTGAACAAGTAGTAACCGCCTGTTCACAATGTCGCCTACGACTCAATAAAGATCATCCGAGTAAGGCGCCTCCTTTACACATTCGGGACAAGAAAACATTGTGGCATTCATGGCAAATTGATTATATTGGGCCCTTGAGATCATCAGGTGAGAAAAGATACGTCCTAGTCGGAGTGGAGATTATCTCTGGCCTCGCTATGGCCACCAGCTTCAAATCAGCTACCGGGAACAACACAGTGAAAGGCCTAAAAGGGTGGTTCAGCACACTTCCCCTTCCTGAGGAAATCCAAAGTGATAACGGTTCACACTTTACCGCTACAGTGGTACAAGATTGGGCCAAAGAAGAAGGGATTCGATGGGTATTTCATACTCCCTATTATCCTCAGGCTAATGGCATTGTTGAACGCACCAATGGATTGGTTAAGCGTTTTGCAAAAACTCATGAACCTGGTTGGCATTTGCGATTGGATGATGCCATCTATCAATTAAATAACAGATGGAGTGGAGATGGCTGTCCTAAAATGAAAGCTTTCTGTGTATCTGCTGATATCATCACTCCAAAAGTTCCCAATGAACCACGAAAATACCTGGGACAATTTCACCCTGGGCAACCTGTGTTAGTGAAAATGCCTCAAATTGGCACAGTACCAATGGTGTTAGCTACTCCCAAAAACCCCCATGCACGGGAAGCCAAAGACTGTTCAGGGAAGATACACCGGATCAGCACCCGGTGGATCTCGCCCTCTTTTTAACCCCGTCGGTCAAATGAGACCGAGCAGATTTTCTTTTCCTTTGTGTCTTACAGGAACCTCGGAAGAACTGTACGTGGACAGACGCATTGGCCTACGCTAACCTCGAGTGTCTCCAGGGAATCCTGACATTGATCCTGGCAATAATATTATTTTTGTTATGTATGGCCATCTGGAGGCCTAAATTTTAGAATGACGAATTGGCAGATGGAATTGATGCTATTCAGTTTTATCTTTTTACTCCCTGTTGTTTGTAGTCAAAGAGACCCAGAATGGCCGTGGTCTCAAGCTTATGTAAAACACAATGCGATGGCAGGAACAGGAAAAGGAAAATTGAGCCTGGCCACTGTAGTCCTACATGAAAATGAGGTGTTTTCAAAACATGAGATAGATCAAAGCATAGATAAAGTCGAACCTGACTCAACTCCACAGACTAGTCTGGTTCCACTGCCACTATCTGAAACCCCCGATAATGACACCTTATTGAGCGGACTTAAGAATCTGCCCCTTGATGATGAGCTTTGGGATAATGCACTGTCACGATACACTGCAAGCACTGAGACACTAGAAAACATGAGGGATTTAAATCTCTCCACTCTGGTCATACAAGGAAGTGAAGTATATTCCAGAGATAAATGGAGTTGGAAAGACTCACTCCAAATGGCTAAGCTTGAAGCCGTCCCAGGAAAGAAAATACAAATTAGCTGCCGAGTAATCAATGGGTCTGCTCACCATAGACCAACTGTAATTGAAACCATCCATGTAGACTCTACTAAACCGGACAAATATAACACTGATTGATTGTTACAAAATTATAGAGCCAAACTCAGATTGCTGGCACAACTTCACCTTTATCAAACCTATCATAGTATATTGTATTTGGGGCTACAGGGGCACGGAATTGTTATTTGAATTTATGATTGACTCAAATACATCTGAACCTGTTGAAATGAACCCAAAACCTACACCCCCACAAACTTTCAAGGGTGTAGCTACTCAGCCCTCCATTAGTCTAACTCCTTACACCTTTAACATTGGCCCTTATGCCATTAAACACACAGGTCAACAACAAATACCGTTTAACCCAACATATTCCCTCAAACGAGTAGAATTGTCAATGCAGATTAATATCTCTGCGATCAAACCCACCTGCTCACCATTCCTGAGTACATCTTATGCAGGATGGTCAGCATGGTTAGGCCGGCGAACTGTTGACACCTCACAACGACTGAAGAGAGAGGTGACTGGTATCTTAGGAACAGGACTGGGAGTCTTAAATAGTATAGATGCTGAGATACTTGCAAACAAACTAGTCACAACTACTAGTGATCTAGACAAATTAAAACATCCTCTACAGTCCTCTCTATCAGCATTGGGAAATCACCAATGGCTTTTATCGAATATATTGCCTCAGTGGGAGGAAACAGGTGAAAAAGACCATCAGCTGATCACAAATGCACTTGGTACAACCCCAAACAATGTTTCCTTGGCCCTTAGTTGTATCCAAGCCCAACTGTGGATGCAATCTATGACAGCCGCAATTATAAGGGAAGGTGAAGAAGGCACCTTGCCCACTGAAATTCGAAAAGTAATATGGGATAATGCAATTGAGTTTGAGAGAAAATTTCAATCCTGGTGGTATCTGGTTAATTTCACCTATGATCCCACTGAGAGCAAAGCCACAGCTTTTGTCTTAACGATACGCAATGCCTCAGTATACACCATATACCCAATCATCGCACTGGGGTTGAATCACCATGGAGCTATACTCCATCCGGTAGAGCATAGAGTGTGGGCACAACAAAACGAGAATAAATGGCAAACTGTTGATGTTGAAGCATGCATTTCACGAGATCAACAAGGATTCATTTGTGAGAGTAATACTCTCAAGGCACAAGACATTTGTCTTGACACCAACCAGAATGTTTGTCATTTTGAGATACAACCTGATGAAACCCCAGAAACTGTGCTTGTATATATTGGGAAAGGGTGTGTTTGCATGAGGTCTCCCTGTACTTTTGTATTCGTAGATGACATAGCAGTAGATATAAGTAATAACTCAAATCTTTGTGTTTGTAACTTTACTAACATCATTGGATGTGACTTCAGTTATTCAGCTCCTGTTACGTCTTTTCAATTGCTACAATCTAATTACACATTGATTCGAGATTTGCTGCCTACCCCTATCGGAATGAATCTCTCACTAGTGAGGAAGTTGCTACAACACGATGAATTGAAGCGATTGTTGAAAGAGGCCCAAGAAAATGGACAAAGAACTCTGATTACTGTCCATCATGATGTTGAAGAAATACACCATGTACTGGAAAGGGTCAAGAGAGACGGTGGACATGAATGGTGGGACACCCTCTTTGGATGGTCACCGACAGCTACAGGACTTTTTAACAAGATGCTCCATCCTGTTGTTGTTCTACTAGTACTCACTGTATTGTGCTTTGCTTTGACAATTGTTTTGCATGTTAGACTTTGGATTATGATGAAACGCTTAACTCGCTTAATCACCCCGCAAGAAGTATTTGCACTTGATATCCCTCGCCATAAGAGGACATGTGATATTCCCCATCAGTATTGATTATCGTGGAGCTTGAGTGACTGTAGTCACGGGGTGGATTATGTGGAATAATTACTAAATTGGCCAAGAATACAAAAATACAGCATTGTTCACACATTAAGGAAAGTCATAAAATCAAGAGGCTTCTGAGGTAGAATACAGCCACAGCTAGCACACGAAGAATGCAACATCTGTGATTCCCTGCGCGAGGTTGTTTGCGAAACTACACGAGGGATGGAACGGAACACGCTTGTTCCGTGGCCTTCCCTTGTGACGAATAGCAGATATGGGGACGAGATGGTACTACGGAACTGATAAGCGGCCTACACGCTACCCGAGCCAACCTTTCGTCAAATGTTGATGAAATGCTGTCCTTTTGTGCGAACTTTGCTCACCACAATGTACCAAAACACACCTCCATCCCGGAGGCTATCCGCCCCCGAGGTGTGAACACTCCTCCTTGAATACATTAATCATAATAAAAGTATGTATGACTAAAGTCACTCAAACTCCACTTTGAAGATAAAAAAATAATATAAAAATAGCCCAAGAGAGAGGGGATGTCAGGGAAGACACCATCGCGAAGAATTCCACCGCTGATTTCCGGGATCAGTCGACGGGCTGAGCCTTTCTTCCCCCCCATAGGGACGCCTTTGGGTAAGACTTCGATTACACCGAGCGCTTTCTCGGGGACTTAGAAATTTCTCTAGAGAATCTCTACCCTACGTTTATAGCCAGGCTGTATCGTTTATAATTTTGTCGCGCGTTTGTATACTTAGCAATATCTTTATTTGCACGTGCTTTGCAGACAGTGTATTTATCACCGGCAATCCTAAAGAACCTGTATATCTGTTGTTTAAATAAACTGCACTGTTTAAGTAGCTAGTCGTTCCGCTTTCTCACTGAACGCGACCAAAACTACAGAGAGGCCGTGCTAGTTCAGGAGCACGACTAGACTGAAGGTGCAGTCCACTATTAGTGTATCCAAATCGTAGTAGTTTAATACATATTAAACGCGATTGGACTGATAGTGCTGAATTGGGCATCACTCAGAATTTAAACCTAGCCGCACCTAGCCTCCCACCTCGGTGAGGAGTGTTAGAACGCAAGGGGGTTTATCTTCTGCCAAAACCGCTTGGCCCCGTTTCACGCAACAGAATTTGGCGTAGTCGGCAGGATTGCCATGGATAAACTGCTGCAAAAATATGATTGTGCCCCTTCCCAGGCTGGGAAGGAGTGGGCCCAAAAATTTTGGAAGGATGAAGAGAAAGTGGTGGAACGTATTGAAGAGTGTCGGGTTTCACAGAAGCTCAGAGCGGGGAAAGGCAAGGGTGTGATTTGTGCTGCGTTAGGCGCCTGTTTATCTTGTGCACAACAAGAAGCTAGAGAAACCCCTGCTCCTAATCTGATTTCAGCTGTAGAATATGCAACCCTGAAATCGGAGAATGAGGTGCTGAAGTCATCATTAGCCTTGCAAAAGGAGACAGGAGAAAAATTAAGAACTCACGTCGATAAGCTTGTGAGTGAGAATGAATGTTTAGGAAACCAGAATGCTCAACTTAAAATATTATTAGAAAGGGTGACTGGGCTCTTAGATAAAATGCAGCCCTCGACCCAGGTCCAACAGATTCGTAAGTTAATGTGTTATCCAAATTCCGGAACCCAGACCGGAGATTTTTTGTCTAATAGTGAGGATGACGAAGAAGATGAGGAGGAAAGGACTTTTACTTTGAAATCCCAAGTTTTTCCTTTACGTCCTCTGGTTAAAACTGAAGCTGCGGTTGATGACGATGATGAAATTCACACCACTGTGCGTACCGTTCCACGGACACCAACCGAGTTAACAAAAATAAGGGAGAAATATTCGAGGCGACCAGAAGAGTCAGCTGTTGAGTACGTGTGGCGAGTTTCTTCTGAAGGGGGGGACAGAATTATGCTGAGTGAGGAAGAAGCAGGAGACTCTTGGGGACCAGGAGTGTTTTTAACCACTATGCCTGGGGATCATAATTATTCCCTAACTGCTCGAGCAGCCTATTGGGCAGGGGGTATGGATCCGCGAGAGAGGGGGGAGCCGTTAGAGATTAGAGCTACAGGCTACTCTGATCTGTTTGCGGCTGTACGGAAAGCAGCTTGTCTGCAAGCCATGTATGACAGAGAGGAATTTCGGAAATCCCCAATGTCAGCCCCTATCGACCCCGATCGATTAGCCCCTCTCATCCGTGGTCTTCCCGATTGCCTGAAACCGTTCCTTGTTCGTACTCAAGATCGTATACGAGAGGCTCGGGGTGCTCATAGGCGGGGCCGTCGTCACTACATGCCCACCTGGAATGAATATGTACAGGAAATAGATCAATATGGGCGCCGAATGGGCTGGGCCAGCCTAACTAGTGAGAAATCCTCCGAACACCCCCGAAAGGTTCGCCAAGTCCGAACTCACACTAAAAACCCTAAATCGGAGGAAAGGTTTAAGCCTGATAAGGACCGGAATGAGTTGTGGCGTAAAGCCCTACAATTAGGGGTGCCCCGACAATTCTTGCACGGTGTCCCTACGGGAGACCTCCGTACACTAGTCCAATCTCTAACTAGAAAGAATAATGTGGCTGGGGAGAAAAGTCTAACCAGAGAATCCCCAAGTCGTGAGAAAATTGTGCCTTCTGCACCGGAACGTAACTTGATTGATTTGACAGAGTCCCAGCCAAAAAACTCCTATCCCCGGGGAGGGCAGTGAGCCACCCTGTCCGGCAGGTACTAGCAATTCAATGGCTCTCTCATAAAGACTCCGAACCCGTTATTATCATTCCTGTTGGACCCCGGAAGATATTGGTAAATTTTATTATTGATACTGGAGCCCAAATGTCTGCAATCACTAACGAAACAGCACAACTTCTAGGTATAAATCCCACCCGACGCAGAGTCAACTTCACAGGAATTGATGGTGTGGTAAAAACATGCCCCACTGCAAAAATTAACCTCTGGTTGCCGGGAGAGCAGCGAATGACTAGGGCAGAAGTGTTAGTGGGTGCCTCACATTCTAACCTCCTAGGATTTGACGTGCTGCGTGGGCGAATGTGGAAATTCCCGGATGGAACTGTGTGGAGTTTTGCAGGACGCAAAAAAGGATTAGACACAGTTAAACTGGGCCTATTAGAAACATCTATACCTTTGCCTCCCTCTAAAATTACCAACGTCCGACAGTACCCACTGCCTGCAGCTGCACTTGCAGGAGCAGACGGGGTGGTATCAGATTTAGAAAAAAGAAACATCATTAAGAGGACTCACTCGCCTTATAATTCACCGGTGTGGCCAGTAAAGAAACCAACCGGGCAATGGCGTTTCACAGTAGATTACCGAAAGTTAAACGCCAACACTGCACCCCTGACCGCTGCGGTTCCGAGTATCGCGGAAATTGTGACAATGATAAAAGGAGCTGCCCATCCTTGGATGGCTGCCTTAGATGTAAAAGACATGTTTTTTATGATTCCCCTCCTTGAGCAAGACAAAGCGCAGTTTGCATTCACGTGGAAAGGAGTCCAATATACCTTTAACCGACTTCCACAAGGATACAAACATTCCCCCACCATTGCTCATAATGCTTTAGCTAAAGCGCTATCAGAGATTCCTGTTTCACAGGGATGTACAGTATACCAATATATTGACGACATCTTAATAGGGGGGGAGAGAGCCAAGAAAGTGTACAAGACATGATGCAAAACATCCGAAAAACATTATCAGATTTGGGATTGGAAATTCCAGACTCAAAATGTCAGGGACCTGCACAGGAAGTTAAATTCCTGGGGGTCTGGTGGATTAAGGGAGCTGCTTCTGTCCCTCAGGATACCCTGAAAAAAATAGAACATGGACAGAATCCTTCCAGCACGAAGGAGTTACAGCAAGTTCTGGGAACTTTAAGTTATTGGCGTAAACACATCCCTGGCTTTTCCATCATTGCTCGCCCCCTTTATTGTTTGCTCAAAAAAGGTAAATCCTGGGAGTGGACTGAACAACATACTAATGCACTGGAATTGCTAATAAAAGAGCTAAGGTTATTCCAACAACTTGGCCCCATACATCCAACTGACCCTGTCCATGTAGAATGGGGGTCCAGCGAACATGGTTCTCATTGTAACTTATGGCAAAAGGGACCAGCAGGACCGGAGAGACCATTAGAATTTAGCTCTCACTCCTTTAATGATACTGAGAGCAGATATTCAGACCTAGAGAAGGGTTTACTGTCCCTGGTGCGAGCATTGCAACGAGCAGAGCAGATAAGGAGAGAACAGAGCGTGATTGTTCGGGGCCCTTTTCGTCTCCTAGATGTGGTCCGTAAAGGGACAGCACCACCAGCCGGCATTGCCCAGAAACCCACAGTTCGAAAGTGGTATGCTTATTTAGAAGGCATTAATGATATCATGCCAATCTCTGAAGGTAGTATCAAAGTATCCAAGCTCCAGAAGGATATAGATGGTGCCCTATTGTTCCAATCCCCACCAAACAGACCATCTCCAATCCAAGAAGCACCTCCTCTGAAAGAAGGCAGTGATCTTACAGGAGTGTGGTTTACTGATGCGTCATCTCACCGTGAGAACAATAAGTGGAAATACAAGGCCGTAGCACTGGAAGTAGCAACGGGGGAAAGAGCAATTGAAACAGGAGAAGGTAGCGCACAAGTAGGGGAACTCAGAGCCGTCCTACTAGCTGCACAACGTGGGGCTACTTACATTTACACTGACTCATATGCTGTTTTTAAAGGAGCCACTGAATGGATTGGACACTGGGCAGCCAATGATTGGCAGGTGAATAGAGTCCCAATCTGGGAGACAGAGAGTTGGAAGCAACTGTTGGAAATGGGAGGACAGAGAACATTGCACATCGGTTGGGTAAAAGGCCATGATCGTTCGAACTCGATCACTGCTCAATTCAACCAACAGGTAGATAGCCTCACGCGGTTGCAGCAAATTGACATTGTAGATGATGGTCGGGAATGGGAACGCTTACTCGAATGGTTACATATTAAGCGTGGCCATACAGGCCGTGCTGATCTGTATCAGGAAGGTCTAGCCCGGGGGTGGCCTGTGTCGGTTAAGCTGTGTGAACAAGTAGTAACCGCCTGTTCACAATGTCGCCTACGACTCAATAAAGATCATCCGAGTAAGGCGCCTCCTTTACACATTCGGGACAAGAAAACATTGTGGCATTCATGGCAAATTGATTATATTGGGCCCTTGAGATCATCAGGTGAGAAAAGATACGTCCTAGTCGGAGTGGAGATTATCTCTGGCCTCGCTATGGCCACCAGCTTCAAATCAGCTACCGGGAACAACACAGTGAAAGGCCTAAAAGGGTGGTTCAGCACACTTCCCCTTCCTGAGGAAATCCAAAGTGATAACGGTTCACACTTTACCGCTACAGTGGTACAAGATTGGGCCAAAGAAGAAGGGATTCGATGGGTATTTCATACTCCCTATTATCCTCAGGCTAATGGCATTGTTGAACGCACCAATGGATTGGTTAAGCGTTTTGCAAAAACTCATGAACCTGGTTGGCATTTGCGATTGGATGATGCCATCTATCAATTAAATAACAGATGGAGTGGAGATGGCTGTCCTAAAATGAAAGCTTTCTGTGTATCTGCTGATATCATCACTCCAAAAGTTCCCAATGAACCACGAAAATACCTGGGACAATTTCACCCTGGGCAACCTGTGTTAGTGAAAATGCCTCAAATTGGCACAGTACCAATGGTGTTAGCTACTCCCAAAAACCCCCATGCACGGGAAGCCAAAGACTGTTCAGGGAAGATACACCGGATCAGCACCCGGTGGATCTCGCCCTCTTTTTAACCCCGTCGGTCAAATGAGACCGAGCAGATTTTCTTTTCCTTTGTGTCTTACAGGAACCTCGGAAGAACTGTACGTGGACAGACGCATTGGCCTACGCCAACCTCGAGTGTCTCCAGGGAATCCTGACATTGATCCTGGCAATAATATTATTTTTGTTATGTATGGCCATCTGGAGGCCTAAATTTTAGAATGACGAATTGGCAGATGGAATTGATGCTATTCAGTTTTATCTTTTTACTCCCTGTTGTTTGTAGTCAAAGAGACCCAGAATGGCCGTGGTCTCAAGCTTATGTAAAACACAATGCGATGGCAGGAACAGGAAAAGGAAAATTGAGCCTGGCCACTGTAGTCCTACATGAAAATGAGGTGTTTTCAAAACATGAGATAGATCAAAGCATAGATAAAGTCGAACCTGACTCAACTCCACAGACTAGTCTGGTTCCACTGCCACTATCTGAAACCCCCGATAATGACACCTTATTGAGCGGACTTAAGAATCTGCCCCTTGATGATGAGCTTTGGGATAATGCACTGTCACGATACACTGCAAGCACTGAGACACTAGAAAACATGAGGGATTTAAATCTCTCCACTCTGGTCATACAAGGAAGTGAAGTATATTCCAGAGATAAATGGAGTTGGAAAGACTCACTCCAAATGGCTAAGCTTGAAGCCGTCCCAGGAAAGAAAATACAAATTAGCTGCCGAGTAATCAATGGGTCTGCTCACCATAGACCAACTGTAATTGAAACCATCCATGTAGACTCTACTAAACCGGACAAATATAACACTGATTGATTGTTACAAAATTATAGAGCCAAACTCAGATTGCTGGCACAACTTCACCTTTATCAAACCTATCATAGTATATTGTATTTGGGGCTACAGGGGCACAGAATTGTTATTTGAATTTATGATTGACTCAAATACATCTGAACCTGTTGAAATGAACCCAAAACCTACACCCCCACAAACTTTCAAGGGTGTAGCTACTCAGCCCTCCATTAGTCTAACTCCTTACACCTTTAACATTGGCCCTTATGCCATTAAACACACAGGTCAACAACAAATACCGTTTAACCCAACATATTCCCTCAAACGAGTAGAATTGTCAATGCAGATTAATATCTCTGCGATCAAACCCACCTGCTCACCATTCCTGAGTACATCTTATGCAGGATGGTCAGCATGGTTAGGCCGGCGAACTGTTGACACCTCACAACGACTGAAGAGAGAGGTGACTGGTATCTTAGGAACAGGACTGGGAGTCTTAAATAGTATAGATGCTGAGATACTTGCAAACAAACTAGTCACAACTACTAGTGATCTAGACAAATTAAAACATCCTCTACAGTCCTCTCTATCAGCATTGGGAAATCACCAATGGCTTTTATCGAATATATTGCCTCAGTGGGAGGAAACAGGTGAAAAAGACCATCAGCTGATCACAAATGCACTTGGTACAACCCCAAACAATGTTTCCTTGGCCCTTAGTTGTATCCAAGCCCAACTGTGGATGCAATCTATGACAGCCGCAATTATAAGGGAAGGTGAAGAAGGCACCTTGCCCACTGAAATTCGAAAAGTAATATGGGATAATGCAATTGAGTTTGAGAGAAAATTTCAATCCTGGTGGTATCTGGTTAATTTCACCTATGACCCCACTGAGAGCAAAGCCACAGCTTTTGTCTTAACGATACGCAATGCCTCAGTATACACCATATACCCAATCATCGCACTGGGGTTGAATCACCATGGAGCTATACTCCATCCGGTAGAGCATAGAGTGTGGGCACAACAAAACGAGAATAAATGGCAAACTGTTGATGTTGAAGCATGCATTTCACGAGATCAACAAGGATTCATTTGTGAGAGTAATACTCTCAAGGCACAAGACATTTGTCTTGACACCAACCAGAATGTTTGTCATTTTGAGATACAACCTGATGAAACCCCAGAAACTGTGCTTGTATATATTGGGAAAGGGTGTGTTTGCATGAGGTCTCCCTGTACTTTTGTATTCGTAGATGACATAGCAGTAGATATAAGTAATAACTCAAATCTTTGTGTTTGTAACTTTACTAACATCATTGGATGTGACTTCAGTTATTCAGCTCCTGTTACGTCTTTTCAATTGCTACAATCTAATTACACATTGATTCGAGATTTGCTGCCTACCCCTATCGGAATGAATCTCTCACTAGTGAGGAAGTTGCTACAACACGATGAATTGAAGCGATTGTTGAAAGAGGCCCAAGAAAATGGACAAAGAACTCTGATTACTGTCCATCATGATGTTGAAGAAATACACCATGTACTGGAAAGGGTCAAGAGAGACGGTGGACATGAATGGTGGGACACCCTCTTTGGATGGTCACCGACAGCTACAGGACTTTTTAACAAGATGCTCCATCCTGTTGTTGTTCTACTAGTACTCACTGTATTGTGCTTTGCTTTGACAATTGTTTTGCATGTTAGACTTTGGATTATGATGAAACGCTTAACTCGCTTAATCACCCCGCAAGAAGTATTTGCACTTGATATCCCTCGCCATAAGAGGACATGTGATATTCCCCATCAGTATTGATTATCGTGGAGCTTGAGTGACTGTAGTCACGGGGTGGATTATGTGGAATAATTACTAAATTGGCCAAGAATACAAAAATACAGCATTGTTCACACATTAAGGAAAGTCATAAAATCAAGAGGCTTCTGAGGTAGAATACAGCCACAGCTAGCACACGAAGAATGCAACATCTGTGATTCCCTGCGTGAGGCTGTTTGCGAAACTACACGAGGGATGGAACGGAACACGCTTGTTCCGTGGCCTTCCCTTGTGACGAATAGCAGATATGGGGACGAGATGGTACTACGGAACTGATAAGCGGCCTACACGCTACCCGAGCCAACCTTTCGTCAAATGTTGATGAAATGCTGTCCTTTTGTGCGAACTTTGCTCACCACAATGTACCAAAACACACCTCCATCCCGGAGGCTATCCGCCCCCGAGGTGTGAACACTCCTCCTTGAATACATTAATCATAATAAAAGTATGTATGACTAAAGTCACTCAAACTCCACTTTGAAGATAAAAAAATAATATAAAAATAGCCCAAGAGAGAGGGGATGTCAGGGAAGACACCATCGCGAAGAATTCCACCGCTGATTTCCGGGATCAGTCGACGGGCTGAGCCTTTCTTCCCCCCCATAGGGACGCCTTTGGGTAAGACTTCGATTACACCGAGCGCTTTCTCGGGGACTTAGAAATTTCTCTAGAGAATCTCTACCCTACGTTTATAGCCAGGCTGTATCGTTTATAATTTTGTCGCGCGTTTGTATACTTAGCAATATCTTTATTTGCACGTGCTTTGCAGACAGTGTATTTATCACCGGCAATCCTAAAGAACCTGTATATCTGTTGTTTAAATAAACTGCACTGTTTAAGTAGCTAGTCGTTCCGCTTTCTCACTGAACGCGACCAAAACTACAGAGAGGCCGTGCTAGTTCAGGAGCACGACTAGACTGAAGGTGCAGTCCACTATTAGTGTATCCAAATCGTAGTAGTTTAATACATATTAAACGCGATTGGACTGATAGTGCTGAATTGGGCATCACTCAGAATTTAAACCTAGCCGCACCTAGCCTCCCACCTCGGTGAGGAGTGTTAGAACGCAAGGGGGTTTATCTTCTGCCAAAACCGCTTGGCCCCGTTTCACGCAACAGAATTTGGCGTAGTCGGCAGGATTGCCATGGATAAACTGCTGCAAAAATATGATTGTGCCCCTTCCCAGGCTGGGAAGGAGTGGGCCCAAAAATTTTGGAAGGATGAAGAGAAAGTGGTGGAACGTATTGAAGAGTGTCGGGTTTCACAGAAGCTCAGAGCGGGGAAAGGCAAGGGTGTGATTTGTGCTGTGTTAGGCGCCTGTTTATCTTGTGCACAACAAGAAGCTAGAGAAACCCCTGCTCCTAATCTGATTTCAGCTGTAGAATATGCAACCCTGAAATCGGAGAATGAGGTGCTGAAGTCATCATTAGCCTTGCAAAAGGAGACAGGAGAAAAATTAAGAACTCACGTCGATAAGCTTGTGAGTGAGAATGAATGTTTAGGAAACCAGAATGCTCAACTTAAAATATTATTAGAAAGGGTGACTGGGCTCTTAGATAAAATGCAGCCCTCGACCCAGGTCCAACAGATTCGTAAGTTAATGTGTTATCCAAATTCCGGAACCCAGACCGGAGATTTTTTGTCTAATAGTGAGGATGACGAAGAAGATGAGGAGGAAAGGACTTTTACTTTGAAATCCCAAGTTTTTCCTTTACGTCCTCTGGTTAAAACTGAAGCTGCGGTTGATGACGATGATGAAATTCACACCACTGTGCGTACCGTTCCACGGACACCAACCGAGTTAACAAAAATAAGGGAGAAATATTCGAGGCGACCAGAAGAGTCAGCTGTTGAGTACGTGTGGCGAGTTTCTTCTGAAGGGGGGGACAGAATTATGCTGAGTGAGGAAGAAGCAGGAGACTCTTGGGGACCAGGAGTGTTTTTAACCACTATGCCTGGGGATCATAATTATTCCCTAACTGCTCGAGCAGCCTATTGGGCAGGGGGTATGGATCCGCGAGAGAGGGGGGAGCCGTTAGAGATTAGAGCTACAGGCTACTCTGATCTGTTTGCGGCTGTACGGAAAGCAGCTTGTCTGCAAGCCATGTATGACAGAGAGGAATTTCGGAAATCCCCAATGTCAGCCCCTATCGACCCCGATCGATTAGCCCCTCTCATCCGTGGTCTTCCCGATTGCCTGAAACCGTTCCTTGTTCGTACTCAAGATCGTATACGAGAGGCTCGGGGTGCTCATAGGCAGGGCCGTCGTCACTACATGCCCACCTGGAATGAATATGTACAGGAAATAGATCAATATGGGCGCCGAATGGGCTGGGCCAGCCTAACTAGTGAGAAATCCTCCGAACACCCCCGAAAGGTTCGCCAAGTCCGAACTCACACTAAAAACCCTAAATCGGAGGAAAGGTTTAAGCCTGATAAGGACCGGAATGAGTTGTGGCGTAAAGCCCTACAATTAGGGGTGCCCCGACAATTCTTGCACGGTGTCCCTACGGGAGACCTCCGTACACTAGTCCAATCTCTAACTAGAAAGAATAATGTGGCTGGGGAGAAAAGTCTAACCAGAGAATCCCCAAGTCGTGAGAAAATTGTGCCTTCTGCACCGGAACGTAACTTGATTGATTTGACAGAGTCCCAGCCAAAAAACTCCTATCCCCGGGGAGGGCAGTGAGCCACCCTGTCCGGCAGGTACTAGCAATTCAATGGCTCTCTCATAAAGACTCCGAACCCGTTATTATCATTCCTGTTGGACCCCGGAAGATATTGGTAAATTTTATTATTGATACTGGAGCCCAAATGTCTGCAATCACTAACGAAACAGCACAACTTCTAGGTATAAATCCCACCCGACGCAGAGTCAACTTCACAGGAATTGATGGTGTGGTAAAAACATGCCCCACTGCAAAAATTAACCTCTGGTTGCCGGGAGAGCAGCGAATGACTAGGGCAGAAGTGTTAGTGGGTGCCTCACATTCTAACCTCCTAGGATTTGACGTGCTGCGTGGGCGAATGTGGAAATTCCCGGATGGAACTGTGTGGAGTTTTGCAGGACGCAAAAAAGGATTAGACGCAGTTAAACTGGGCCTATTAGAAACATCTATACCTTTGCCTCCCTCTAAAATTACCAACGTCCGACAGTACCCACTGCCTGCAGCTGCACTTGCAGGAGCAGACGGGGTGGTATCAGATTTAGAAAAAAGAAACATCATTCAGAGGACTCACTCGCCTTATAATTCACCGGTGTGGCCAGTAAAGAAACCAACCGGGCAATGGCGTTTCACAGTAGATTACCGAAAGTTAAACGCCAACACTGCACCCCTGACCGCTGCGGTTCCGAGTATCGCGGAAATTGTGACAATGATAAAAGGAGCTGCCCATCCTTGGATGGCTGCCTTAGATGTAAAAGACATGTTTTTTATGATTCCCCTCCTTGAGCAAGACAAAGCGCAGTTTGCATTCACGTGGAAAGGAGTCCAATATACCTTTAACCGACTTCCACAAGGATACAAACATTCCCCCACCATTGCTCATAATGCTTTAGCTAAAGCGCTATCAGAGATTCCTGTTTCACAGGGATGTACAGTATACCAATATATTGACGACATCTTAATAGGGGGGGAGAGAGCCAAGAAAGTGTACAAGACATGATGCAAAACATCCGAAAAACATTATCAGATTTGGGATTGGAAATTCCAGACTCAAAATGTCAGGGACCTGCACAGGAAGTTAAATTCCTGGGGGTCTGGTGGATTAAGGGAGCTGCTTCTGTCCCTCAGGATACCCTGAAAAAAATAGAACATGGACAGAATCCTTCCAGCACGAAGGAGTTACAGCAAGTTCTGGGAACTTTAAGTTATTGGCGTAAACACATCCCTGGCTTTTCCATCATTGCTCGCCCCCTTTATTGTTTGCTCAAAAAAGGTAAATCCTGGGAGTGGACTGAACAACATACTAATGCACTGGAATTGCTAATAAAAGAGCTAAGGTTATTCCAACAACTTGGCCCCATACATCCAACTGACCCTGTCCATGTAGAATGGGGGTCCAGCGAACATGGTTCTCATTGTAACTTATGGCAAAAGGGACCAGCAGGACCGGAGAGACCATTAGAATTTAGCTCTCACTCCTTTAATGATACTGAGAGCAGATATTCAGACCTAGAGAAGGGTTTACTGTCCCTGGTGCGAGCATTGCAACGAGCAGAGCAGATAAGGAGAGAACAGAGCGTGATTGTTCGGGGCCCTTTTCGTCTCCTAGATGTGGTCCGTAAAGGGACAGCACCACCAGCCGGCATTGCCCAGAAACCCACAGTTCGAAAGTGGTATGCTTATTTAGAAGGCATTAATGATATCATGCCAATCTCTGAAGGTAGTATCAAAGTATCCAAGCTCCAGAAGGATATAGATGGTGCCCTATTGTTCCAATCCCCACCAAACAGACCATCTCCAATCCAAGAAGCACCTCCTCTGAAAGAAGGCAGTGATCTTACAGGAGTGTGGTTTACTGATGCGTCATCTCACCGTGAGAACAATAAGTGGAAATACAAGGCCGTAGCACTGGAAGTAGCAACGGGGGAAAGAGCAATTGAAACAGGAGAAGGTAGCGCACAAGTAGGGGAACTCAGAGCCGTCCTACTAGCTGCACAACGTGGGGCTACTTACATTTACACTGACTCATATGCTGTTTTTAAAGGAGCCACTGAATGGATTGGACACTGGGCAGCCAATGATTGGCAGGTGAATAGAGTCCCAATCTGGGAGACAGAGAGTTGGAAGCAACTGTTGGAAATGGGAGGACAGAGAACATTGCACATCGGTTGGGTAAAAGGCCATGATCGTTCGAACTCGATCACTGCTCAATTCAACCAACAGGTAGATAGCCTCACGCGGTTGCAGCAAATTGACATTGTAGATGATGGTCGGGAATGGGAACGCTTACTCGAATGGTTACATATTAAGCGTGGCCATACAGGCCGTGCTGATCTGTATCAGGAAGGTCTAGCCCGGGGGTGGCCTGTGTCGGTTAAGCTGTGTGAACAAGTAGTAACCGCCTGTTCACAATGTCGCCTACGACTCAATAAAGATCATCCGAGTAAGGCGCCTCCTTTACACATTCGGGACAAGAAAACATTGTGGCATTCATGGCAAATTGATTATATTGGGCCCTTGAGATCATCAGGTGAGAAAAGATACGTCCTAGTCGGAGTGGAGATTATCTCTGGCCTCGCTATGGCCACCAGCTTCAAATCAGCTACCGGGAACAACACAGTGAAAGGCCTAAAAGGGTGGTTCAGCACACTTCCCCTTCCTGAGGAAATCCAAAGTGATAACGGTTCACACTTTACCGCTACAGTGGTACAAGATTGGGCCAAAGAAGAAGGGATTCGATGGGTATTTCATACTCCCTATTATCCTCAGGCTAATGGCATTGTTGAACGCACCAATGGATTGGTTAAGCGTTTTGCAAAAACTCATGAACCTGGTTGGCATTTGCGATTGGATGATGCCATCTATCAATTAAATAACAGATGGAGTGGAGATGGCTGTCCTAAAATGAAAGCTTTCTGTGTATCTGCTGATATCATCACTCCAAAAGTTCCCAATGAACCACGAAAATACCTGGGACAATTTCACCCTGGGCAACCTGTGTTAGTGAAAATGCCTCAAATTGGCACAGTACCAATGGTGTTAGCTACTCCCAAAAACCCCCATGCACGGGAAGCCAAAGACTGTTCAGGGAAGATACACCGGATCAGCACCCGGTGGATCTCGCCCTCTTTTTAACCCCGTCGGTCAAATGAGACCGAGCAGATTTTCTTTTCCTTTGTGTCTTACAGGAACCTCGGAAGAACTGTACGTGGACAGACGCATTGGCCTACGCTAACCTCGAGTGTCTCCAGGGAATCCTGACATTGATCCTGGCAATAATATTATTTTTGTTATGTATGGCCATCTGGAGGCCTAAATTTTAGAATGACGAATTGGCAGATGGAATTGATGCTATTCAGTTTTATCTTTTTACTCCCTGTTGTTTGTAGTCAAAGAGACCCAGAATGGCCGTGGTCTCAAGCTTATGTAAAACACAATGCGATGGCAGGAACAGGAAAAGGAAAATTGAGCCTGGCCACTGTAGTCCTACATGAAAATGAGGTGTTTTCAAAACATGAGATAGATCAAAGCATAGATAAAGTCGAACCTGACTCAACTCCACAGACTAGTCTGGTTCCACTGCCACTATCTGAAACCCCCGATAATGACACCTTATTGAGCGGACTTAAGAATCTGCCCCTTGATGATGAGCTTTGGGATAATGCACTGTCACGATACACTGCAAGCACTGAGACACTAGAAAACATGAGGGATTTAAATCTCTCCACTCTGGTCATACAAGGAAGTGAAGTATATTCCAGAGATAAATGGAGTTGGAAAGACTCACTCCAAATGGCTAAGCTTGAAGCCGTCCCAGGAAAGAAAATACAAATTAGCTGCCGAGTAATCAATGGGTCTGCTCACCATAGACCAACTGTAATTGAAACCATCCATGTAGACTCTACTAAACCGGACAAATATAACACTGATTGATTGTTACAAAATTATAGAGCCAAACTCAGATTGCTGGCACAACTTCACCTTTATCAAACCTATCATAGTATATTGTATTTGGGGCTACAGGGGCACGGAATTGTTATTTGAATTTATGATTGACTCAAATACATCTGAACCTGTTGAAATGAACCCAAAACCTACACCCCCACAAACTTTCAAGGGTGTAGCTACTCAGCCCTCCATTAGTCTAACTCCTTACACCTTTAACATTGGCCCTTATGCCATTAAACACACAGGTCAACAACAAATACCGTTTAACCCAACATATTCCCTCAAACGAGTAGAATTGTCAATGCAGATTAATATCTCTGCGATCAAACCCACCTGCTCACCATTCCTGAGTACATCTTATGCAGGATGGTCAGCATGGTTAGGCCGGCGAACTGTTGACACCTCACAACGACTGAAGAGAGAGGTGACTGGTATCTTAGGAACAGGACTGGGAGTCTTAAATAGTACAGATGCTGAGATACTTGCAAACAAACTAGTCACAACTACTAGTGATCTAGACAAATTAAAACATCCTCTACAGTCCTCTCTATCAGCATTGGGAAATCACCAATGGCTTTTATCGAATATATTGCCTCAGTGGGAGGAAACAGGTGAAAAAGACCATCAGCTGATCACAAATGCACTTGGTACAACCCAAAACAATGTTTCCTTGGCCCTTAGTTGTATCCAAGCCCAACTGTGGATGCAATCTATGACAGCCGCAATTATAAGGGAAGGTGAAGAAGGCACCTTGCCCACTGAAATTCGAAAAGTAATATGGGATAATGCAATTGAGTTTGAGAGAAAATTTCAATCCTGGTGGTATCTGGTTAATTTCACCTATGACCCCACTGAGAGCAAAGCCACAGCTTTTGTCTTAACGATACGCAATGCCTCAGTATACACCATATACCCAATCATCGCACTGGGGTTGAATCACCATGGAGCTATACTCCATCCGGTAGAGCATAGAGTGTGGGCACAACAAAACGAGAATAAATGGCAAACTGTTGATGTTGAAGCATGCATTTCACGAGATCAACAAGGATTCATTTGTGAGAGTAATACTCTCAAGGCACAAGACATTTGTCTTGACACCAACCAGAATGTTTGTCATTTTGAGATACAACCTGATGAAACCCCAGAAACTGTGCTTGTATATATTGGGAAAGGGTGTGTTTGCATGAGGTCTCCCTGTACTTTTGTATTCGTAGATGACATAGCAGTAGATATAAGTAATAACTCAAATCTTTGTGTTTGTAACTTTACTAACATCATTGGATGTGACTTCAGTTATTCAGCTCCTGTTACGTCTTTTCAATTGCTACAATCTAATTACACATTGATTCGAGATTTGCTGCCTACCCCTATCGGAATGAATCTCTCACTAGTGAGGAAGTTGCTACAACACGATGAATTGAAGCGATTGTTGAAAGAGGCCCAAGAAAATGGACAAAGAACTCTGATTACTGTCCATCATGATGTTGAAGAAATACACCATGTACTGGAAAGGGTCAAGAGAGACGGTGGACATGAATGGTGGGACACCCTCTTTGGATGGTCACCGACAGCTACAGGACTTTTTAACAAGATGCTCCATCCTGTTGTTGTTCTACTAGTACTCACTGTATTGTGCTTTGCTTTGACAATTGTTTTGCATGTTAGACTTTGGATTATGATGAAACGCTTAACTCGCTTAATCACCCCGCAAGAAGTATTTGCACTTGATATCCCTCGCCATAAGAGGACATGTGATATTCCCCATCAGTATTGATTATCGTGGAGCTTGAGTGACTGTAGTCACGGGGTGGATTATGTGGAATAATTACTAAATTGGCCAAGAATACAAAAATACAGCATTGTTCACACATTAAGGAAAGTCATAAAATCAAGAGGCTTCTGAGGTAGAATACAGCCACAGCTAGCACACGAAGAATGCAACATCTGTGATTCCCTGCGCGAGGTTGTTTGCGAAACTACACGAGGGATGGAACGGAACACGCTTGTTCCGTGGCCTTCCCTTGTGACGAATAGCAGATATGGGGACGAGATGGTACTACGGAACTGATAAGCGGCCTACACGCTACCCGAGCCAACCTTTCGTCAAATGTTGATGAAATGCTGTCCTTTTGTGCGAACTTTGCTCACCACAATGTACCAAAACACACCTCCATCCCGGAGGCTATCCGCCCCCGAGGTGTGAACACTCCTCCTTGAATACATTAATCATAATAAAAGTATGTATGACTAAAGTCACTCAAACTCCACTTTGAAGATAAAAAAATAATATAAAAATAGCCCAAGAGAGAGGGGATGTCAGGGAAGACACCATCGCGAAGAATTCCACCGCTGATTTCCGGGATCAGTCGACGGGCTGAGCCTTTCTTCCCCCCCATAGGGACGCCTTTGGGTAAGACTTCGATTACACCGAGCGCTTTCTCGGGGACTTAGAAATTTCTCTAGAGAATCTCTACCCTACGTTTATAGCCAGGCTGTATCGTTTATAATTTTGTCGCGCGTTTGTATACTTAGCAATATCTTTATTTGCACGTGCTTTGCAGACAGTGTATTTATCACCGGCAATCCTAAAGAACCTGTATATCTGTTGTTTAAATAAACTGCACTGTTTAAGTAGCTAGTCGTTCCGCTTTCTCACTGAACGCGACCAAAACTACAGAGAGGCCGTGCTAGTTCAGGAGCACGACTAGACTGAAGGTGCAGTCCACTATTAGTGTATCCAAATCGTAGTAGTTTAATACATATTAAACGCGATTGGACTGATAGTGCTGAATTGGGCATCACTCAGAATTTAAACCTAGCCGCACCTAGCCTCCCACCTCGGTGAGGAGTGTTAGAACGCAAGGGGGTTTATCTTCTGCCAAAACCGCTTGGCCCCGTTTCACGCAACAGAATTTGGCGTAGTCGGCAGGATTGCCATGGATAAACTGCTGCAAAAATATGATTGTGCCCCTTCCCAGGCTGGGAAGGAGTGGGCCCAAAAATTTTGGAAGGATGAAGAGAAAGTGGTGGAACGTATTGAAGAGTGTCGGGTTTCACAGAAGCTCAGAGCGGGGAAAGGCAAGGGTGTGATTTGTGCTGCGTTAGGCGCCTGTTTATCTTGTGCACAACAAGAAGCTAGAGAAACCCCTGCTCCTAATCTGATTTCAGCTGTAGAATATGCAACCCTGAAATCGGAGAATGAGGTGCTGAAGTCATCATTAGCCTTGCAAAAGGAGACAGGAGAAAAATTAAGAACTCACGTCGATAAGCTTGTGAGTGAGAATGAATGTTTAGGAAACCAGAATGCTCAACTTAAAATATTATTAGAAAGGGTGACTGGGCTCTTAGATAAAATGCAGCCCTCGACCCAGGTCCAACAGATTCGTAAGTTAATGTGTTATCCAAATTCCGGAACCCAGACCGGAGATTTTTTGTCTAATAGTGAGGATGACGAAGAAGATGAGGAGGAAAGGACTTTTACTTTGAAATCCCAAGTTTTTCCTTTACGTCCTCTGGTTAAAACTGAAACTGCGGTTGATGACGATGATGAAATTCACACCACTGTGCGTACCGTTCCACGGACACCAACCGAGTTAACAAAAATAAGGGAGAAATATTCGAGGCGACCAGAAGAGTCAGCTGTTGAGTACGTGTGGCGAGTTTCTTCTGAAGGGGGGGACAGAATTATGCTGAGTGAGGAAGAAGCAGGAGACTCTTGGGGACCAGGAGTGTTTTTAACCACTATGCCTGGGGATCATAATTATTCCCTAACTGCTCGAGCAGCCTATTGGGCAGGGGGTATGGATCCGCGAGAGAGGGGGGAGCCGTTAGAGATTAGAGCTACAGGCTACTCTGATCTGTTTGCGGCTGTACGGAAAGCAGCTTGTCTGCAAGCCATGTATGACAGAGAGGAATTTCGGAAATCCCCAATGTCAGCCCCTATCGACCCCGATCGATTAGCCCCTCTCATCCGTGGTCTTCCCGATTGCCTGAAACCGTTCCTTGTTCGTACTCAAGATCGTATACGAGAGGCTCGGGGTGCTCATAGGCGGGGCCGTCGTCACTACATGCCCACCTGGAATGAATATGTACAGGAAATAGATCAATATGGGCGCCGAATGGGCTGGGCCAGCCTAACTAGTGAGAAATCCTCCGAACACCCCCGAAAGGTTCGCCAAGTCCGAACTCACACTAAAAACCCTAAATCGGAGGAAAGGTTTAAGCCTGATAAGGACCGGAATGAGTTGTGGCGTAAAGCCCTACAATTAGGGGTGCCCCGACAATTCTTGCACGGTGTCCCTACGGGAGACCTCCGTACACTAGTCCAATCTCTAACTAGAAAGAATAATGTGGCTGGGGAGAAAAGTCTAACCAGAGAATCCCCAAGTCGTGAGAAAATTGTGCCTTCTGCACCGGAACGTAACTTGATTGATTTGACAGAGTCCCAGCCAAAAAACTCCTATCCCCGGGGAGGGCAGTGAGCCACCCTGTCCGGCAGGTACTAGCAATTCAATGGCTCTCTCATAAAGACTCCGAACCCGTTATTATCATTCCTGTTGGACCCCGGAAGATATTGGTAAATTTTATTATTGATACTGGAGCCCAAATGTCTGCAATCACTAACGAAACAGCACAACTTCTAGGTATAAATCCCACCCGACGCAGAGTCAACTTCACAGGAATTGATGGTGTGGTAAAAACATGCCCCACTGCAAAAATTAACCTCTGGTTGCCGGGAGAGCAGCGAATGACTAGGGCAGAAGTGTTAGTGGGTGCCTCACATTCTAACCTCCTAGGATTTGACGTGCTGCGTGGGCGAATGTGGAAATTCCCGGATGGAACTGTGTGGAGTTTTGCAGGACGCAAAAAAGGATTAGACGCAGTTAAACTGGGCCTATTAGAAACATCTATACCTTTGCCTCCCTCTAAAATTACCAACGTCCGACAGTACCCACTGCCTGCAGCTGCACTTGCAGGAGCAGACGGGGTGGTATCAGATTTAGAAAAAAGAAACATCATTAAGAGGACTCACTCGCCTTATAATTCACCGGTGTGGCCAGTAAAGAAACCAACCGGGCAATGGCGTTTCACAGTAGATTACCGAAAGTTAAACGCCAACGCTGCACCCCTGACCGCTGCGGTTCCGAGTATCGCGGAAATTGTGACAATGATAAAAGGAGCTGCCCATCCTTGGATGGCTGCCTTAGATGTAAAAGACATGTTTTTTATGATTCCCCTCCTTGAGCAAGACAAAGCGCAGTTTGCATTCACGTGGAAAGGAGTCCAATATACCTTTAACCGACTTCCACAAGGATACAAACATTCCCCCACCATTGCTCATAATGCTTTAGCTAAAGCGCTATCAGAGATTCCTGTTTCACAGGGATGTACAGTATACCAATATATTGACGACATCTTAATAGGGGGGGAGAGAGCCAAGAAAGTGTACAAGACATGATGCAAAACATCCAAAAAACATTATCAGATTTGGGATTGGAAATTCCAGACTCAAAATGTCAGGGACCTGCACAGGAAGTTAAATTCCTGGGGGTCTGGTGGATTAAGGGAGCTGCTTCTGTCCCTCAGGATACCCTGAAAAAAATAGAACATGGACAGAATCCTTCCAGCACGAAGGAGTTACAGCAAGTTCTGGGAACTTTAAGTTATTGGCGTAAACACATCCCTGGCTTTTCCATCATTGCTCGCCCCCTTTATTGTTTGCTCAAAAAAGGTAAATCCTGGGAGTGGACTGAACAACATACTAATGCACTGGAATTGCTAATAAAAGAGCTAAGGTTATTCCAACAACTTGGCCCCATACATCCAACTGACCCTGTCCATGTAGAATGGGGGTCCAGCGAACATGGCTCTCATTGTAACTTATGGCAAAAGGGACCAGCAGGACCGGAGAGACCATTAGAATTTAGCTCTCACTCCTTTAATGATACTGAGAGCAGATATTCAGACCTAGAGAAGGGTTTACTGTCCCTGGTGCGAGCATTGCAACGAGCAGAGCAGATAAGGAGAGAACAGAGCGTGATTGTTCGGGGCCCTTTTCGTCTCCTAGATGTGGTCCGTAAAGGGACAGCACCACCAGCCGGCATTGCCCAGAAACCCACAGTTCGAAAGTGGTATGCTTATTTAGAAGGCATTAATGATATCATGCCAATCTCTGAAGGTAGTATCAAAGTATCCAAGCTCCAGAAGGATATAGATGGTGCCCTATTGTTCCAATCCCCACCAAACAGACCATCTCCAATCCAAGAAGCACCTCCTCTGAAAGAAGGCAGTGATCTTACAGGAGTGTGGTTTACTGATGCGTCATCTCACCGTGAGAACAATAAGTGGAAATACAAGGCCGTAGCACTGGAAGTAGCAACGGGGGAAAGAGCAATTGAAACAGGAGAAGGTAGCGCACAAGTAGGGGAACTCAGAGCCGTCCTACTAGCTGCACAACGTGGGGCTACTTACATTTACACTGACTCATATGCTGTTTTTAAAGGAGCCACTGAATGGATTGGACACTGGGCAGCCAATGATTGGCAGGTGAATAGAGTCCCAATCTGGGAGACAGAGAGTTGGAAGCAACTGTTGGAAATGGGAGGACAGAGAACATTGCACATCGGTTGGGTAAAAGGCCATGATCGTTCGAACTCGATCACTGCTCAATTCAACCAACAGGTAGATAGCCTCACGCGGTTGCAGCAAATTGACATTGTAGATGATGGTCGGGAATGGGAACGCTTACTCGAATGGTTACATATTAAGCGTGGCCATACAGGCCGTGCTGATCTGTATCAGGAAGGTCTAGCCCGGGGGTGGCCTGTGTCGGTTAAGCTGTGTGAACAAGTAGTAACCGCCTGTTCACAATGTCGCCTACGACTCAATAAAGATCATCCGAGTAAGGCGCCTCCTTTACACATTCGGGACAAGAAAACATTGTGGCATTCATGGCAAATTGATTATATTGGGCCCTTGAGATCATCAGGTGAGAAAAGATACGTCCTAGTCGGAGTGGAGATTATCTCTGGCCTCGCTATGGCCACCAGCTTCAAATCAGCTACCGGGAACAACACAGTGAAAGGCCTAAAAGGGTGGTTCAGCACACTTCCCCTTCCTGAGGAAATCCAAAGTGATAACGGTTCACACTTTACCGCTACAGTGGTACAAGATTGGGCCAAAGAAGAAGGGATTCGATGGGTATTTCATACTCCCTATTATCCTCAGGCTAATGGCATTGTTGAACGCACCAATGGATTGGTTAAGCGTTTTGCAAAAACTCATGAACCTGGTTGGCATTTGCGATTGGATGATGCCATCTATCAATTAAATAACAGATGGAGTGGAGATGGCTGTCCTAAAATGAAAGCTTTCTGTGTATCTGCTGCTATCATCACTCCAAAAGTTCCCAATGAACCACGAAAATACCTGGGACAATTTCACCCTGGGCAACCTGTGTTAGTGAAAATGCCTCAAATTGGCACAGTACCAATGGTGTTAGCTACTCCCAAAAACCCCCATGCACGGGAAGCCAAAGACTGTTCAGGGAAGATACACCGGATCAGCACCCGGTGGATCTCGCCCTCTTTTTAACCCCGTCGGTCAAATGAGACCGAGCAGATTTTCTTTTCCTTTGTGTCTTACAGGAACCTCGGAAGAACTGTACGTGGACAGACGCATTGGCCTACGCTAACCTCGAGTGTCTCCAGGGAATCCTGACATTGATCCTGGCAATAATATTATTTTTGTTATGTATGGCCATCTGGAGGCCTAAATTTTAGAATGACGAATTGGCAGATGGAATTGATGCTATTCAGTTTTATCTTTTTACTCCCTGTTGTTTGTAGTCAAAGAGACCCAGAATGGCCGTGGTCTCAAGCTTATGTAAAACACAATGCGATGGCAGGAACAGGAAAAGGAAAATTGAGCCTGGCCACTGTAGTCCTACATGAAAATGAGGTGTTTTCAAAACATGAGATAGATCAAAGCATAGATAAAGTCGAACCTGACTCAACTCCACAGACTAGTCTGGTTCCACTGCCACTATCTGAAACCCCCGATAATGACACCTTATTGAGCGGACTTAAGAATCTGCCCCTTGATGATGAGCTTTGGGATAATGCACTGTCACGATACACTGCAAGCACTGAGACACTAGAAAACATGAGGGATTTAAATCTCTCCACTCTGGTTATACAAGGAAGTGAAGTATATTCCAGAGATAAATGGAGTTGGAAAGACTCACTCCAAATGGCTAAGCTTGAAGCCGTCCCAGGAAAGAAAATACAAATTAGCTGCCGAGTAATCAATGGGTCTGCTCACCATAGACCAACTGTAATTGAAACCATCCATGTAGACTCTACTAAACCGGACAAATATAACACTGATTGATTGTTACAAAATTATAGAGCCAAACTCAGATTGCTGGCACAACTTCACCTTTATCAAACCTATCATAGTATATTGTATTTGGGGCTACAGGGGCACGGAATTGTTATTTGAATTTATGATTGACTCAAATACATCTGAACCTGTTGAAATGAACCCAAAACCTACACCCCCACAAACTTTCAAGGGTGTAGCTACTCAGCCCTCCATTAGTCTAACTCCTTACACCTTTAACATTGGCCCTTATGCCATTAAACACACAGGTCAACAACAAATACCGTTTAACCCAACATATTCCCTCAAACGAGTAGAATTGTCAATGCAGATTAATATCTCTGCGATCAAACCCACCTGCTCACCATTCCTGAGTACATCTTATGCAGGATGGTCAGCATGGTTAGGCCGGCGAACTGTTGACACCTCACAACGACTGAAGAGAGAGGTGACTGGTATCTTAGGAACAGGACTGGGAGTCTTAAATAGTACAGATGCTGAGATACTTGCAAACAAACTAGTCACAACTACTAGTGATCTAGACAAATTAAAACATCCTCTACAGTCCTCTCTATCAGCATTGGGAAATCACCAATGGCTTTTATCGAATATATTGCCTCAGTGGGAGGAAACAGGTGAAAAAGACCATCAGCTGATCACAAATGCACTTGGTACAACCCAAAACAATGTTTCCTTGGCCCTTAGTTGTATCCAAGCCCAACTGTGGATGCAATCTATGACAGCCGCAATTATAAGGGAAGGTGAAGAAGGCACCTTGCCCACTGAAATTCGAAAAGTAATATGGGATAATGCAATTGAGTTTGAGAGAAAATTTCAGTCCTGGTGGTATCTGGTTAATTTCACCTATGATCCCACTGAGAGCAAAGCCACAGCTTTTGTCTTAACGATACGCAATGCCTCAGTATACACCATATACCCAATCATCGCACTGGGGTTGAATCACCATGGAGCTATACTCCATCCGGTAGAGCATAGAGTGTGGGCACAACAAAACGAGAATAAATGGCAAACTGTTGATGTTGAAGCATGCATTTCACGAGATCAACAAGGATTCATTTGTGAGAGTAATACTCTCAAGGCACAAGACATTTGTCTTGACACCAACCAGAATGTTTGTCATTTTGAGATACAACCTGATGAAACCCCAGAAACTGTGCTTGTATATATTGGGAAAGGGTGTGTTTGCATGAGGTCTCCCTGTACTTTTGTATTCGTAGATGACATAGCAGTAGATATAAGTAATAACTCAAATCTTTGTGTTTGTAACTTTACTAACATCATTGGATGTGACTTCAGTTATTCAGCTCCTGTTACGTCTTTTCAATTGCTACAATCTAATTACACATTGATTCGAGATTTGCTGCCTACCCCTATCGGAATGAATCTCTCACTAGTGAGGAAGTTGCTACAACACGATGAATTGAAGCGATTGTTGAAAGAGGCCCAAGAAAATGGACAAAGAACTCTGATTACTGTCCATCATGATGTTGAAGAAATACACCATGTACTGGAAAGGGTCAAGAGAGACGGTGGACATGAATGGTGGGACACCCTCTTTGGATGGTCACCGACAGCTACAGGACTTTTTAACAAGATGCTCCATCCTGTTGTTGTTCTACTAGTACTCACTGTATTGTGCTTTGCTTTGACAATTGTTTTGCATGTTAGACTTTGGATTATGATGAAACGCTTAACTCGCTTAATCACCCCACAAGAAGTATTTGCACTTGATATCCCTCGCCATAAGAGGACATGTGATATTCCCCATCAGTATTGATTATCGTGGAGCTTGAGTGACTGTAGTCACGGGGTGGATTATGTGGAATAATTACTAAATTGGCCAAGAATACAAAAATACAGCATTGTTCACACATTAAGGAAAGTCATAAAATCAAGAGGCTTCTGAGGTAGAATACAGCCACAGCTAGCACACGAAGAATGCAACATCTGTGATTCCCTGCGCGAGGTTGTTTGCGAAACTACACGAGGGATGGAACGGAACACGCTTGTTCCGTGGCCTTCCCTTGTGACGAATAGCAGATATGGGGACGAGATGGTACTACGGAACTGATAAGCGGCCTACACGCTACCCGAGCCAACCTTTCGTCAAATGTTGATGAAATGCTGTCCTTTTGTGCGAACTTTGCTCACCACAATGTACCAAAACACACCTCCATCCCGGAGGCTATCCGCCCCCGAGGTGTGAACACTCCTCCTTGAATACATTAATCATAATAAAAGTATGTATGACTAAAGTCACTCAAACTCCACTTTGAAGATAAAAAAATAATATAAAAATAGCCCAAGAGAGAGGGGATGTCAGGGAAGACACCATCGCGAAGAATTCCACCGCTGATTTCCGGGATCAGTCGACGGGCTGAGCCTTTCTTCCCCCCCATAGGGACGCCTTTGGGTAAGACTTCGATTACACCGAGCGCTTTCTCGGGGACTTAGAAATTTCTCTAGAGAATCTCTACCCTACGTTTATAGCCAGGCTGTATCGTTTATAATTTTGTCGCGCGTTTGTATACTTAGCAATATCTTTATTTGCACGTGCTTTGCAGACAGTGTATTTATCACCGGCAATCCTAAAGAACCTGTATATCTGTTGTTTAAATAAACTGCACTGTTTAAGTAGCTAGTCGTTCCGCTTTCTCACTGAACGCGACCAAAACTACAGAGAGGCCGTGCTAGTTCAGGAGCACGACTAGACTGAAGGTGCAGTCCACTATTAGTGTATCCAAATCGTAGTAGTTTAATACATATTAAACGCGATTGGACTGATAGTGCTGAATTGGGCATCACTCAGAATTTAAACCTAGCCGCACCTAGCCTCCCACCTCGGTGAGGAGTGTTAGAACGCAAGGGGGTTTATCTTCTGCCAAAACCGCTTGGCCCCGTTTCACACAACAGAATTTGGCGTAGTCGGCAGGATTGCCATGGATAAACTGCTGCAAAAATATGATTGTGCCCCTTCCCAGGCTGGGAAGGAGTGGGCCCAAAAATTTTGGAAGGATGAAGAGAAAGTGGTGGAACGTATTGAAGAGTGTCGGGTTTCACAGAAGCTCAGAGCGGGGAAAGGCAAGGGTGTGATTTGTGCTGCGTTAGGCGCCTGTTTATCTTGTGCACAACAAGAAGCTAGAGAAACCCCTGCTCCTAATCTGATTTCAGCTGTAGAATATGCAACCCTGAAATCGGAGAATGAGGTGCTGAAGTCATCATTAGCCTTGCAAAAGGAGACAGGAGAAAAATTAAGAACTCACGTCGATAAGCTTGTGAGTGAGAATGAATGTTTAGGAAACCAGAATGCTCAACTTAAAATATTATTAGAAAGGGTGACTGGGCTCTTAGATAAAATGCAGCCCTCGACCCAGGTCCAACAGATTCGTAAGTTAATGTGTTATCCAAATTCCGGAACCCAGACCGGAGATTTTTTGTCTAATAGTGAGGATGACGAAGAAGATGAGGAGGAAAGGACTTTTACTTTGAAATCCCAAGTTTTTCCTTTACGTCCTCTGGTTAAAACTGAAGCTGCGGTTGATGACGATGATGAAATTCACACCACTGTGCGTACCGTTCCACGGACACCAACCGAGTTAACAAAAATAAGGGAGAAATATTCGAGGCGACCAGAAGAGTCAGCTGTTGAGTACGTGTGGCGAGTTTCTTCTGAAGGGGGGGACAGAATTATGCTGAGTGAGGAAGAAGCAGGAGACTCTTGGGGACCAGGAGTGTTTTTAACCACTATGCCTGGGGATCATAATTATTCCCTAACTGCTCGAGCAGCCTATTGGGCAGGGGGTATGGATCCGCGAGAGAGGGGGGAGCCGTTAGAGATTAGAGCTACAGGCTACTCTGATCTGTTTGCGGCTGTACGGAAAGCAGCTTGTCTGCAAGCCATGTATGACAGAGAGGAATTTCGGAAATCCCCAATGTCAGCCCCTATCGACCCCGATCGATTAGCCCCTCTCATCCGTGGTCTTCCCGATTGCCTGAAACCGTTCCTTGTTCGTACTCAAGATCGTATACGAGAGGCTCGGGGTGCTCATAGGCGGGGCCGTCGTCACTACATGCCCACCTGGAATGAATATGTACAGGAAATAGATCAATATGGGCGCCGAATGGGCTGGGCCAGCCTAACTAGTGAGAAATCCTCCGAACACCCCCGAAAGGTTCGCCAAGTCCGAACTCACACTAAAAACCCTAAATCGGAGGAAAGGTTTAAGCCTGATAAGGACCGGAATGAGTTGTGGCGTAAAGCCCTACAATTAGGGGTGCCCCGACAATTCTTGCACGGTGTCCCTACGGGAGACCTCCGTACACTAGTCCAATCTCTAACTAGAAAGAATAATGTGGCTGGGGAGAAAAGTCTAACCAGAGAATCCCCAAGTCGTGAGAAAATTGTGCCTTCTGCACCGGAACGTAACTTGATTGATTTGACAGAGTCCCAGCCAAAAAACTCCTATCCCCGGGGAGGGCAGTGAGCCACCCTGTCCGGCAGGTACTAGCAATTCAATGGCTCTCTCATAAAGACTCCGAACCCGTTATTATCATTCCTGTTGGACCCCGGAAGATATTGGTAAATTTTATTATTGATACTGGAGCCCAAATGTCTGCAATCACTAACGAAACAGCACAACTTCTAGGTATAAATCCCACCCGACGCAGAGTCAACTTCACAGGAATTGATGGTGTGGTAAAAACATGCCCCACTGCAAAAATTAACCTCTGGTTGCCGGGAGAGCAGCGAATGACTAGGGCAGAAGTGTTAGTGGGTGCCTCACATTCTAACCTCCTAGGATTTGACGTGCTGCGTGGGCGAATGTGGAAATTCCCGGATGGAACTGCGTGGAGTTTTGCAGGACGCAAAAAAGGATTAGACACAGTTAAACTGGGCCTATTAGAAACATCTATACCTTTGCCTCCCTCTAAAATTACCAACGTCCGACAGTACCCACTGCCTGCAGCTGCACTTGCAGGAGCAGACGGGGTGGTATCAGATTTAGAAAAAAGAAACATCATTCAGAGGACTCACTCGCCTTATAATTCACCGGTGTGGCCAGTAAAGAAACCAACCGGGCAATGGCGTTTCACAGTAGATTACCGAAAGTTAAACGCCAACGCTGCACCCCTGACCGCTGCGGTTCCGAGTATCGCGGAAATTGTGACAATGATAAAAGGAGCTGCCCATCCTTGGATGGCTGCCTTAGATGTAAAAGACATGTTTTTTATGATTCCCCTCCTTGAGCAAGACAAAGCGCAGTTTGCATTCACGTGGAAAGGAGTCCAATATACCTTTAACCGACTTCCACAAGGATACAAACATTCCCCCACCATTGCTCATAATGCTTTAGCTAAAGCGCTATCAGAGATTCCTGTTTCACAGGGATGTACAGTATACCAATATATTGACGACATCTTAATAGGGGGGGAGAGAGCCAAGAAAGTGTACAAGACATGATGCAAAACATCCGAAAAACATTATCAGATTTGGGATTGGAAATTCCAGACTCAAAATGTCAGGGACCTGCACAGGAAGTTAAATTCCTGGGGGTCTGGTGGATTAAGGGAGCTGCTTCTGTCCCTCAGGATACCCTGAAAAAAATAGAACATGGACAGAATCCTTCCAGCACGAAGGAGTTACAGCAAGTTCTGGGAACTTTAAGTTATTGGCGTAAACACATCCCTGGCTTTTCCATCATTGCTCGCCCCCTTTATTGTTTGCTCAAAAAAGGTAAATCCTGGGAGTGGACTGAACAACATACTAATGCACTGGAATTGCTAATAAAAGAGCTAAGGTTATTCCAACAACTTGGCCCCATACATCCAACTGACCCTGTCCATGTAGAATGGGGGTCCAGCGAACATGGTTCTCATTGTAACTTATGGCAAAAGGGACCAGCAGGACCGGAGAGACCATTAGAATTTAGCTCTCACTCCTTTAATGATACTGAGAGCAGATATTCAGACCTAGAGAAGGGTTTACTGTCCCTGGTGCGAGCATTGCAACGAGCAGAGCAGATAAGGAGAGAACAGAGCGTGATTGTTCGGGGCCCTTTTCGTCTCCTAGATGTGGTCCGTAAAGGGACAGCACCACCAGCCGGCATTGCCCAGAAACCCACAGTTCGAAAGTGGTATGCTTATTTAGAAGGCATTAATGATATCATGCCAATCTCTGAAGGTAGTATCAAAGTATCCAAGCTCCAGAAGGATATAGATGGTGCCCTATTGTTCCAATCCCCACCAAACAGACCATCTCCAATCCAAGAAGCACCTCCTCTGAAAGAAGGCAGTGATCTTACAGGAGTGTGGTTTACTGATGCGTCATCTCACCGTGAGAACAATAAGTGGAAATACAAGGCCGTAGCACTGGAAGTAGCAACGGGGGAAAGAGCAATTGAAACAGGAGAAGGTAGCGCACAAGTAGGGGAACTCAGAGCCGTCCTACTAGCTGCACAACGTGGGGCTACTTACATTTACACTGACTCATATGCTGTTTTTAAAGGAGCCACTGAATGGATTGGACACTGGGCAGCCAATGATTGGCAGGTGAATAGAGTCCCAATCTGGGAGACAGAGAGTTGGAAGCAACTGTTGGAAATGGGAGGACAGAGAACATTGCACATCGGTTGGGTAAAAGGCCATGATCGTTCGAACTCGATCACTGCTCAATTCAACCAACAGGTAGATAGCCTCACGCGGTTGCAGCAAATTGACATTGTAGATGATGGTCGGGAATGGGAACGCTTACTCGAATGGTTACATATTAAGCGTGGCCATACAGGCCGTGCTGATCTGTATCAGGAAGGTCTAGCCCGGGGGTGGCCTGTGTCGGTTAAGCTGTGTGAACAAGTAGTAACCGCCTGTTCACAATGTCGCCTACGACTCAATAAAGATCATCCGAGTAAGGCGCCTCCTTTACACATTCGGGACAAGAAAACATTGTGGCATTCATGGCAAATTGATTATATTGGGCCCTTGAGATCATCAGGTGAGAAAAGATACGTCCTAGTCGGAGTGGAGATTATCTCTGGCCTCGCTATGGCCACCAGCTTCAAATCAGCTACCGGGAACAACACAGTGAAAGGCCTAAAAGGGTGGTTCAGCACACTTCCCCTTCCTGAGGAAATCCAAAGTGATAACGGTTCACACTTTACCGCTACAGTGGTACAAGATTGGGCCAAAGAAGAAGGGATTCGATGGGTATTTCATACTCCCTATTATCCTCAGGCTAATGGCATTGTTGAACGCACCAATGGATTGGTTAAGCGTTTTGCAAAAACTCATGAACCTGGTTGGCATTTGCCATTGGATGATGCCATCTATCAATTAAATAACAGATGGAGTGGAGATGGCTGTCCTAAAATGAAAGCTTTCTGTGTATCTGCTGATATCATCACTCCAAAAGTTCCCAATGAACCACGAAAATACCTGGGACAATTTCACCCTGGGCAACCTGTGTTAGTGAAAATGCCTCAAATTGGCACAGTACCAATGGTGTTAGCTACTCCCAAAAACCCCCATGCACGGGAAGCCAAAGACTGTTCAGGGAAGATACACCGGATCAGCACCCGGTGGATCTCGCCCTCTTTTTAACCCCGTCGGTCAAATGAGACCGAGCAGATTTTCTTTTCCTTTGTGTCTTACAGGAACCTCGGAAGAACTGTACGTGGACAGACGCATTGGCCTACGCTAACCTCGAGTGTCTCCAGGGAATCCTGACATTGATCCTGGCAATAATATTATTTTTGTTATGTATGGCCATCTGGAGGCCTAAATTTTAGAATGACGAATTGGCAGATGGAATTGATGCTATTCAGTTTTATCTTTTTACTCCCTGTTGTTTGTAGTCAAAGAGACCCAGAATGGCCGTGGTCTCAAGCTTATGTAAAACACAATGCGATGGCAGGAACAGGAAAAGGAAAATTGAGCCTGGCCACTGTAGTCCTACATGAAAATGAGGTGTTTTCAAAACATGAGATAGATCAAAGCATAGATAAAGTCGAACCTGACTCAACTCCACAGACTAGTCTGGTTCCACTGCCACTATCTGAAACCCCCGATAATGACACCTTATTGAGCGGACTTAAGAATCTGCCCCTTGATGATGAGCTTTGGGATAATGCACTGTCACGATACGCTGCAAGCACTGAGACACTAGAAAACATGAGGGATTTAAATCTCTCCACTCTGGTTATACAAGGAAGTGAAGTATATTCCAGAGATAAATGGAGTTGGAAAGACTCACTCCAAATGGCTAAGCTTGAAGCCGTCCCAGGAAAGAAAATACAAATTAGCTGCCGAGTAATCAATGGGTCTGCTCACCATAGACCAACTGTAATTGAAACCATCCATGTAGACTCTACTAAACCGGACAAATATAACACTGATTGATTGTTACAAAATTATAGAGCCAAACTCAGATTGCTGGCACAACTTCACCTTTATCAAACCTATCATAGTATATTGTATTTGGGGCTACAGGGGCACGGAATTGTTATTTGAATTTATGATTGACTCAAATACATCTGAACCTGTTGAAATGAACCCAAAACCTACACCCCCACAAACTTTCAAGGGTGTAGCTACTCAGCCCTCCATTAGTCTAACTCCTTACACCTTTAACATTGGCCCTTATGCCATTAAACACACAGGTCAACAACAAATACCGTTTAACCCAACATATTCCCTCAAACGAGTAGAATTGTCAATGCAGATTAATATCTCTGCGATCAAACCCACCTGCTCACCATTCCTGAGTACATCTTATGCAGGATGGTCAGCATGGTTAGGCCGGCGAACTGTTGACACCTCACAACGACTGAAGAGAGAGGTGACTGGTATCTTAGGAACAGGACTGGGAGTCTTAAATAGTACAGATGCTGAGATACTTGCAAACAAACTAGTCACAACTACTAGTGATCTAGACAAATTAAAACATCCTCTACAGTCCTCTCTATCAGCATTGGGAAATCACCAATGGCTTTTATCGAATATATTGCCTCAGTGGGAGGAAACAGGTGAAAAAGACCATCAGCTGATCACAAATGCACTTGGTACAACCCAAAACAATGTTTCCTTGGCCCTTAGTTGTATCCAAGCCCAACTGTGGATGCAATCTATGACAGCCGCAATTATAAGGGAAGGTGAAGAAGGCACCTTGCCCACTGAAATTCGAAAAGTAATATGGGATAATGCAATTGAGTTTGAGAGAAAATTTCAGTCCTGGTGGTATCTGGTTAATTTCACCTATGATCCCACTGAGAGCAAAGCCACAGCTTTTGTCTTAACGATACGCAATGCCTCAGTATACACCATATACCCAATCATCGCACTGGGGTTGAATCACCATGGAGCTATACTCCATCCGGTAGAGCATAGAGTGTGGGCACAACAAAACGAGAATAAATGGCAAACTGTTGATGTTGAAGCATGCATTTCACGAGATCAACAAGGATTCATTTGTGAGAGTAATACTCTCAAGGCACAAGACATTTGTCTTGACACCAACCAGAATGTTTGTCATTTTGAGATACAACCTGATGAAACCCCAGAAACTGTGCTTGTATATATTGGGAAAGGGTGTGTTTGCATGAGGTCTCCCTGTACTTTTGTATTCGTAGATGACATAGCAGTAGATATAAGTAATAACTCAAATCTTTGTGTTTGTAACTTTACTAACATCATTGGATGTGACTTCAGTTATTCAGCTCCTGTTACGTCTTTTCAATTGCTACAATCTAATTACACATTGATTCGAGATTTGCTGCCTACCCCTATCGGAATGAATCTCTCACTAGTGAGGAAGTTGCTACAACACGATGAATTGAAGCGATTGTTGAAAGAGGCCCAAGAAAATGGACAAAGAACTCTGATTACTGTCCATCATGATGTTGAAGAAATACACCATGTACTGGAAAGGGTCAAGAGAGACGGTGGACATGAATGGTGGGACACCCTCTTTGGATGGTCACCGACAGCTACAGGACTTTTTAACAAGATGCTCCATCCTGTTGTTGTTCTACTAGTACTCACTGTATTGTGCTTTGCTTTGACAATTGTTTTGCATGTTAGACTTTGGATTATGATGAAACGCTTAACTCGCTTAATCACCCCACAAGAAGTATTTGCACTTGATATCCCTCGCCATAAGAGGACATGTGATATTCCCCATCAGTATTGATTATCGTGGAGCTTGAGTGACTGTAGTCACGGGGTGGATTATGTGGAATAATTACTAAATTGGCCAAGAATACAAAAATACAGCATTGTTCACACATTAAGGAAAGTCATAAAATCAAGAGGCTTCTGAGGTAGAATACAGCCACAGCTAGCACACGAAGAATGCAACATCTGTGATTCCCTGCGCGAGGTTGTTTGCGAAACTACACGAGGGATGGAACGGAACACGCTTGTTCCGTGGCCTTCCCTTGTGACGAATAGCAGATATGGGGACGAGATGGTACTACGGAACTGATAAGCGGCCTACACGCTACCCGAGCCAACCTTTCGTCAAATGTTGATGAAATGCTGTCCTTTTGTGCGAACTTTGCTCACCACAATGTACCAAAACACACCTCCATCCCGGAGGCTATCCGCCCCCGAGGTGTGAACACTCCTCCTTGAATACATTAATCATAATAAAAGTATGTATGACTAAAGTCACTCAAACTCCACTTTGAAGATAAAAAAATAATATAAAAATAGCCCAAGAGAGAGGGGATGTCAGGGAAGACACCATCGCGAAGAATTCCACCGCTGATTTCCGGGATCAGTCGACGGGCTGAGCCTTTCTTCCCCCCCATAGGGACGCCTTTGGGTAAGACTTCGATTACACCGAGCGCTTTCTCGGGGACTTAGAAATTTCTCTAGAGAATCTCTACCCTACGTTTATAGCCAGGCTGTATCGTTTATAATTTTGTCGCGCGTTTGTATACTTAGCAATATCTTTATTTGCACGTGCTTTGCAGACAGTGTATTTATCACCGGCAATCCTAAAGAACCTGTATATCTGTTGTTTAAATAAACTGCACTGTTTAAGTAGCTAGTCGTTCCGCTTTCTCACTGAACGCGACCAAAACTACAGAGAGGCCGTGCTAGTTCAGGAGCACGACTAGACTGAAGGTGCAGTCCACTATTAGTGTATCCAAATCGTAGTAGTTTAATACATATTAAACGCGATTGGACTGATAGTGCTGAATTGGGCATCACTCAGAATTTAAACCTAGCCGCACCTAGCCTCCCACCTCGGTGAGGAGTGTTAGAACGCAAGGGGGTTTATCTTCTGCCAAAACCGCTTGGCCCCGTTTCACGCAACAGAATTTGGCGTAGTCGGCAGGATTGCCATGGATAAACTGCTGCAAAAATATGATTGTGCCCCTTCCCAGGCTGGGAAGGAGTGGGCCCAAAAATTTTGGAAGGATGAAGAGAAAGTGGTGGAACGTATTGAAGAGTGTCGGGTTTCACAGAAGCTCAGAGCGGGGAAAGGCAAGGGTGTGATTTGTGCTGCGTTAGGCGCCTGTTTATCTTGTGCACAACAAGAAGCTAGAGAAACCCCTGCTCCTAATCTGATTTCAGCTGTAGAATATGCAACCCTGAAATCGGAGAATGAGGTGCTGAAGTCATCATTAGCCTTGCAAAAGGAGACAGGAGAAAAATTAAGAACTCACGTCGATAAGCTTGTGAGTGAGAATGAATGTTTAGGAAACCAGAATGCTCAACTTAAAATATTATTAGAAAGGGTGACTGGGCTCTTAGATAAAATGCAGCCCTCGACCCAGGTCCAACAGATTCGTAAGTTAATGTGTTATCCAAATTCCGGAACCCAGACCGGAGATTTTTTGTCTAATAGTGAGGATGACGAAGAAGATGAGGAGGAAAGGACTTTTACTTTGAAATCCCAAGTTTTTCCTTTACGTCCTCTGGTTAAAACTGAAGCTGCGGTTGATGACGATGATGAAATTCACACCACTGTGCGTACCGTTCCACGGACACCAACCGAGTTAACAAAAATAAGGGAGAAATATTCGAGGCGACCAGAAGAGTCAGCTGTTGAGTACGTGTGGCGAGTTTCTTCTGAAGGGGGGGACAGAATTATGCTGAGTGAGGAAGAAGCAGGAGACTCTTGGGGACCAGGAGTGTTTTTAACCACTATGCCTGGGGATCATAATTATTCCCTAACTGCTCGAGCAGCCTATTGGGCAGGGGGTATGGATCCGCGAGAGAGGGGGGAGCCGTTAGAGATTAGAGCTACAGGCTACTCTGATCTGTTTGCGGCTGTACGGAAAGCAGCTTGTCTGCAAGCCATGTATGACAGAGAGGAATTTCGGAAATCCCCAATGTCAGCCCCTATCGACCCCGATCGATTAGCCCCTCTCATCCGTGGTCTTCCCGATTGCCTGAAACCGTTCCTTGTTCGTACTCAAGATCGTATACGAGAGGCTCGGGGTGCTCATAGGCGGGGCCGTCGTCACTACATGCCCACCTGGAATGAATATGTACAGGAAATAGATCAATATGGGCGCCGAATGGGCTGGGCCAGCCTAACTAGTGAGAAATCCTCCGAACACCCCCGAAAGGTTCGCCAAGTCCGAACTCACACTAAAAACCCTAAATCGGAGGAAAGGTTTAAGCCTGATAAGGACCGGAATGAGTTGTGGCGTAAAGCCCTACAATTAGGGGTGCCCCGACAATTCTTGCACGGTGTCCCTACGGGAGACCTCCGTACACTAGTCCAATCTCTAACTAGAAAGAATAATGTGGCTGGGGAGAAAAGTCTAACCAGAGAATCCCCAAGTCGTGAGAAAATTGTGCCTTCTGCACCGGAACGTAACTTGATTGATTTGACAGAGTCCCAGCCAAAAAACTCCTATCCCCGGGGAGGGCAGTGAGCCACCCTGTCCGGCAGGTACTAGCAATTCAATGGCTCTCTCATAAAGACTCCGAACCCGTTATTATCATTCCTGTTGGACCCCGGAAGATATTGGTAAATTTTATTATTGATACTGGAGCCCAAATGTCTGCAATCACTAACGAAACAGCACAACTTCTAGGTATAAATCCCACCCGACGCAGAGTCAACTTCACAGGAATTGATGGTGTGGTAAAAACATGCCCCACTGCAAAAATTAACCTCTGGTTGCCGGGAGAGCAGCGAATGACTAGGGCAGAAGTGTTAGTGGGTGCCTCACATTCTAACCTCCTAGGATTTGACGTGCTGCGTGGGCGAATGTGGAAATTCCCGGATGGAACTGCGTGGAGTTTTGCAGGACGCAAAAAAGGATTAGACGCAGTTAAACTGGGCCTATTAGAAACATCTATACCTTTGCCTCCCTCTAAAATTACCAACGTCCGACAGTACCCACTGCCTGCAGCTGCACTTGCAGGAGCAGACGGGGTGGTATCAGATTTAGAAAAAAGAAACATCATTAAGAGGACTCACTCGCCTTATAATTCACCGGTGTGGCCAGTAAAGAAACCAACCGGGCAATGGCGTTTCACAGTAGATTACCGAAAGTTAAACGCCAACGCTGCACCCCTGACCGCTGCGGTTCCGAGTATCGCGGAAATTGTGACAATGATAAAAGGAGCTGCCCATCCTTGGATGGCTGCCTTAGATGTAAAAGACATGTTTTTTATGATTCCCCTCCTTGAGCAAGACAAAGCGCAGTTTGCATTCACGTGGAAAGGAGTCCAATATACCTTTAACCGACTTCCACAAGGATACAAACATTCCCCCACCATTGCTCATAATGCTTTAGCTAAAGCGCTATCAGAGATTCCTGTTTCACAGGGATGTACAGTATACCAATATATTGACGACATCTTAATAGGGGGGGAGAGAGCCAAGAAAGTGTACAAGACATGATGCAAAACATCCAAAAAACATTATCAGATTTGGGATTGGAAATTCCAGACTCAAAATGTCAGGGAACTGCACAGGAAGTTAAATTCCTGGGGGTCTGGTGGATTAAGGGAGCTGCTTCTGTCCCTCAGGATACCCTGAAAAAAATAGAACATGGACAGAATCCTTCCAGCACGAAGGAGTTACAGCAAGTTCTGGGAACTTTAAGTTATTGGCGTAAACACATCCCTGGCTTTTCCATCATTGCTCGCCCCCTTTATTGTTTGCTCAAAAAAGGTAAATCCTGGGAGTGGACTGAACAACATACTAATGCACTGGAATTGCTAATAAAAGAGCTAAGGTTATTCCAACAACTTGGCCCCATACATCCAACTGACCCTGTCCATGTAGAATGGGGGTCCAGCGAACATGGTTCTCATTGTAACTTATGGCAAAAGGGACCAGCAGGACCGGAGAGACCATTAGAATTTAGCTCTCACTCCTTTAATGATACTGAGAGCAGATATTCAGACCTAGAGAAGGGTTTACTGTCCCTGGTGCGAGCATTGCAACGAGCAGAGCAGATAAGGAGAGAACAGAGCGTGATTGTTCGGGGCCCTTTTCGTCTCCTAGATGTGGTCCGTAAAGGGACAGCACCACCAGCCGGCATTGCCCAGAAACCCACAGTTCGAAAGTGGTATGCTTATTTAGAAGGCATTAATGATATCATGCCAATCTCTGAAGGTAGTATCAAAGTATCCAAGCTCCAGAAGGATATAGATGGTGCCCTATTGTTCCAATCCCCACCAAACAGACCATCTCCAATCCAAGAAGCACCTCCTCTGAAAGAAGGCAGTGATCTTACAGGAGTGTGGTTTACTGATGCGTCATCTCACCGTGAGAACAATAAGTGGAAATACAAGGCCGTAGCACTGGAAGTAGCAACGGGGGAAAGAGCAATTGAAACAGGAGAAGGTAGCGCACAAGTAGGGGAACTCAGAGCCGTCCTACTAGCTGCACAACGTGGGGCTACTTACATTTACACTGACTCATATGCTGTTTTTAAAGGAGCCACTGAATGGATTGGACACTGGGCAGCCAATGATTGGCAGGTGAATAGAGTCCCAATCTGGGAGACAGAGAGTTGGAAGCAACTGTTGGAAATGGGAGGACAGAGAACATTGCACGTTGGTTGGGTAAAAGGCCATGATCGTTCGAACTCGATCACTGCTCAATTCAACCAACAGGTAGATAGCCTCACGCGGTTGCAGCAAATTGACATTGTAGATGATGGTCGGGAATGGGAACGCTTACTCGAATGGTTACATATTAAGCGTGGCCATACAGGCCGTGCTGATCTGTATCAGGAAGGTCTAGCCCGGGGGTGGCCTGTGTCGGTTAAGCTGTGTGAACAAGTAGTAACCGCCTGTTCACAATGTCGCCTACGACTCAATAAAGATCATCCGAGTAAGGCGCCTCCTTTACACATTCGGGACAAGAAAACATTGTGGCATTCATGGCAAATTGATTATATTGGGCCCTTGAGATCATCAGGTGAGAAAAGATACGTCCTAGTCGGAGTGGAGATTATCTCTGGCCTCGCTATGGCCACCAGCTTCAAATCAGCTACCGGGAACAACACAGTGAAAGGCCTAAAAGGGTGGTTCAGCACACTTCCCCTTCCTGAGGAAATCCAAAGTGATAACGGTTCACACTTTACCGCTACAGTGGTACAAGATTGGGCCAAAGAAGAAGGGATTCGATGGGTATTTCATACTCCCTATTATCCTCAGGCTAATGGCATTGTTGAACGCACCAATGGATTGGTTAAGCGTTTTGCAAAAACTCATGAACCTGGTTGGCATTTGCCATTGGATGATGCCATCTATCAATTAAATAACAGATGGAGTGGAGATGGCTGTCCTAAAATGAAAGCTTTCTGTGTATCTGCTGATATCATCACTCCAAAAGTTCCCAATGAACCACGAAAATACCTAGGACAATTTCACCCTGGGCAACCTGTGTTAGTGAAAATGCCTCAAATTGGCACAGTACCAATGGTGTTAGCTACTCCCAAAAACCCCCATGCACGGGAAGCCAAAGACTGTTCAGGGAAGATACACCGGATCAGCACCCGGTGGATCTCGCCCTCTTTTTAACCCCGTCGGTCAAATGAGACCGAGCAGATTTTCTTTTCCTTTGTGTCTTACAGGAACCTCGGAAGAACTGTACGTGGACAGACGCATTGGCCTACGCTAACCTCGAGTGTCTCCAGGGAATCCTGACATTGATCCTGGCAATAATATTATTTTTGTTATGTATGGCCATCTGGAGGCCTAAATTTTAGAATGACGAATTGGCAGATGGAATTGATGCTATTCAGTTTTATCTTTTTACTCCCTGTTGTTTGTAGTCAAAGAGACCCAGAATGGCCGTGGTCTCAAGCTTATGTAAAACACAATGCGATGGCAGGAACAGGAAAAGGAAAATTGAGCCTGGCCACTGTAGTCCTACATGAAAATGAGGTGTTTTCAAAACATGAGATAGATCAAAGCATAGATAAAGTCGAACCTGACTCAACTCCACAGACTAGTCTGGTTCCACTGCCACTATCTGAAACCCCCGATAATGACACCTTATTGAGCGGACTTAAGAATCTGCCCCTTGATGATGAGCTTTGGGATAATGCACTGTCACGATACACTGCAAGCACTGAGACACTAGAAAACATGAGGGATTTAAATCTCTCCACTCTGGTTATACAAGGAAGTGAAGTATATTCCAGAGATAAATGGAGTTGGAAAGACTCACTCCAAATGGCTAAGCTTGAAGCCGTCCCAGGAAAGAAAATACAAATTAGCTGCCGAGTAATCAATGGGTCTGCTCACCATAGACCAACTGTAATTGAAACCATCCATGTAGACTCTACTAAACCGGACAAATATAACACTGATTGATTGTTACAAAATTATAGAGCCAAACTCAGATTGCTGGCACAACTTCACCTTTATCAAACCTATCATAGTATATTGTATTTGGGGCTACAGGGGCACGGAATTGTTATTTGAATTTATGATTGACTCAAATACATCTGAACCTGTTGAAATGAACCCAAAACCTACACCCCCACAAACTTTCAAGGGTGTAGCTACTCAGCCCTCCATTAGTCTAACTCCTTACACCTTTAACATTGGCCCTTATGCCATTAAACACACAGGTCAACAACAAATACCGTTTAACCCAACATATTCCCTCAAACGAGTAGAATTGTCAATGCAGATTAATATCTCTGCGATCAAACCCACCTGCTCACCATTCCTGAGTACATCTTATGCAGGATGGTCAGCATGGTTAGGCCGGCGAACTGTTGACACCTCACAACGACTGAAGAGAGAGGTGACTGGTATCTTAGGAACAGGACTGGGAGTCTTAAATAGTACAGATGCTGAGATACTTGCAAACAAACTAGTCACAACTACTAGTGATCTAGACAAATTAAAACATCCTCTACAGTCCTCTCTATCAGCATTGGGAAATCACCAATGGCTTTTATCGAATATATTGCCTCAGTGGGAGGAAACAGGTGAAAAAGACCATCAGCTGATCACAAATGCACTTGGTACAACCCAAAACAATGTTTCCTTGGCCCTTAGTTGTATCCAAGCCCAACTGTGGATGCAATCTATGACAGCCGCAATTATAAGGGAAGGTGAAGAAGGCACCTTGCCCACTGAAATTCGAAAAGTAATATGGGATAATGCAATTGAGTTTGAGAGAAAATTTCAATCCTGGTGGTATCTGGTTAATTTCACCTATGATCCCACTGAGAGCAAAGCCACAGCTTTTGTCTTAACGATACGCAATGCCTCAGTATACACCATATACCCAATCATCGCACTGGGGTTGAATCACCATGGAGCTATACTCCATCCGGTAGAGCATAGAGTGTGGGCACAACAAAACGAGAATAAATGGCAAACTGTTGATGTTGAAGCATGCATTTCACGAGATCAACAAGGATTCATTTGTGAGAGTAATACTCTCAAGGCACAAGACATTTGTCTTGACACCAACCAGAATGTTTGTCATTTTGAGATACAACCTGATGAAACCCCAGAAACTGTGCTTGTATATATTGGGAAAGGGTGTGTTTGCATGAGGTCTCCCTGTACTTTTGTATTCGTAGATGACATAGCAGTAGATATAAGTAATAACTCAAATCTTTGTGTTTGTAACTTTACTAACATCATTGGATGTGACTTCAGTTATTCAGCTCCTGTTACGTCTTTTCAATTGCTACAATCTAATTACACATTGATTCGAGATTTGCTGCCTACCCCTATCGGAATGAATCTCTCACTAGTGAGGAAGTTGCTACAACACGATGAATTGAAGCGATTGTTGAAAGAGGCCCAAGAAAATGGACAAAGAACTCTGATTACTGTCCATCATGATGTTGAAGAAATACACCATGTACTGGAAAGGGTCAAGAGAGACGGTGGACATGAATGGTGGGACACCCTCTTTGGATGGTCACCGACAGCTACAGGACTTTTTAACAAGATGCTCCATCCTGTTGTTGTTCTACTAGTACTCACTGTATTGTGCTTTGCTTTGACAATTGTTTTGCATGTTAGACTTTGGATTATGATGAAACGCTTAACTCGCTTAATCACCCCGCAAGAAGTATTTGCACTTGATATCCCTCGCCATAAGAGGACATGTGATATTCCCCATCAGTATTGATTATCGTGGAGCTTGAGTGACTGTAGTCACGGGGTGGATTATGTGGAATAATTACTAAATTGGCCAAGAATACAAAAATACAGCATTGTTCACACATTAAGGAAAGTCATAAAATCAAGAGGCTTCTGAGGTAGAATACAGCCACAGCTAGCACACGAAGAATGCAACATCTGTGATTCCCTGCGCGAGGTTGTTTGCGAAACTACACGAGGGATGGAACGGAACACGCTTGTTCCGTGGCCTTCCCTTGTGACGAATAGCAGATATGGGGACGAGATGGTACTACGGAACTGATAAGCGGCCTACACGCTACCCGAGCCAACCTTTCGTCAAATGTTGATGAAATGCTGTCCTTTTGTGCGAACTTTGCTCACCACAATGTACCAAAACACACCTCCATCCCGGAGGCTATCCGCCCCCGAGGTGTGAACACTCCTCCTTGAATACATTAATCATAATAAAAGTATGTATGACTAAAGTCACTCAAACTCCACTTTGAAGATAAAAAAATAATATAAAAATAGCCCAAGAGAGAGGGGATGTCAGGGAAGACACCATCACGAAGAATTCCACCGCTGATTTCCGGGATCAGTCGACGGGCTGAGCCTTTCTTCCCCCCCATAGGGACGCCTTTGGGTAAGACTTCGATTACACCGAGCGCTTTCTCGGGGACTTAGAAATTTCTCTAGAGAATCTCTACCCTACGTTTATAGCCAGGCTGTATCGTTTATAATTTTGTCGCGCGTTTGTATACTTAGCAATATCTTTATTTGCACGTGCTTTGCAGACAGTGTATTTATCACCGGCAATCCTAAAGAACCTGTATATCTGTTGTTTAAATAAACTGCACTGTTTAAGTAGCTAGTCGTTCCGCTTTCTCACTGAACGCGACCAAAACTACAGAGAGGCCGTGCTAGTTCAGGAGCACGACTAGACTGAAGGTGCAGTCCACTATTAGTGTATCCAAATCGTAGTAGTTTAATACATATTAAACGCGATTGGACTGATAGTGCTGAATTGGGCATCACTCAGAATTTAAACCTAGCCGCACCTAGCCTCCCACCTCGGTGAGGAGTGTTAGAACGCAAGGGGGTTTATCTTCTGCCAAAACCGCTTGGCCCCGTTTCACGCAACAGAATTTGGCGTAGTCGGCAGGATTGCCATGGATAAACTGCTGCAAAAATATGATTGTGCCCCTTCCCAGGCTGGGAAGGAGTGGGCCCAAAAATTTTGGAAGGATGAAGAGAAAGTGGTGGAACGTATTGAAGAGTGTCGGGTTTCACAGAAGCTCAGAGCGGGGAAAGGCAAGGGTGTGATTTGTGCTGCGTTAGGCGCCTGTTTATCTTGTGCACAACAAGAAGCTAGAGAAACCCCTGCTCCTAATCTGATTTCAGCTGTAGAATATGCAACCCTGAAATCGGAGAATGAGGTGCTGAAGTCATCATTAGCCTTGCAAAAGGAGACAGGAGAAAAATTAAGAACTCACGTCGATAAGCTTGTGAGTGAGAATGAATGTTTAGGAAACCAGAATGCTCAACTTAAAATATTATTAGAAAGGGTGACTGGGCTCTTAGATAAAATGCAGCCCTCGACCCAGGTCCAACAGATTCGTAAGTTAATGTGTTATCCAAATTCCGGAACCCAGACCGGAGATTTTTTGTCTAATAGTGAGGATGACGAAGAAGATGAGGAGGAAAGGACTTTTACTTTGAAATCCCAAGTTTTTCCTTTACGTCCTCTGGTTAAAACTGAAGCTGCGGTTGATGACGATGATGAAATTCACATCACTGTGCGTACCGTTCCACGGACACCAACCGAGTTAACAAAAATAAGGGAGAAATATTCGAGGCGACCAGAAGAGTCAGCTGTTGAGTACGTGTGGCGAGTTTCTTCTGAAGGGGGGGACAGAATTATGCTGAGTGAGGAAGAAGCAGGAGACTCTTGGGGACCAGGAGTGTTTTTAACCACTATGCCTGGGGATCATAATTATTCCCTAACTGCTCGAGCAGCCTATTGGGCAGGGGGTATGGATCCGCGAGAGAGGGGGGAGCCGTTAGAGATTAGAGCTACAGGCTACTCTGATCTGTTTGCGGCTGTACGGAAAGCAGCTTGTCTGCAAGCCATGTATGACAGAGAGGAATTTCGGAAATCCCCAATGTCAGCCCCTATCGACCCCGATCGATTAGCCCCTCTCATCCGTGGTCTTCCCGATTGCCTGAAACCGTTCCTTGTTCGTACTCAAGATCGTATACGAGAGGCTCGGGGTGCTCATAGGCAGGGCCGTCGTCACTACATGCCCACCTGGAATGAATATGTACAAGAAATAGATCAATATGGGCGCCGAATGGGCTGGGCCAGCCTAACTAGTGAGAAATCCTCCGAACACCCCCGAAAGGTTCGCCAAGTCCGAACTCACACTAAAAACCCTAAATCGGAGGAAAGGTTTAAGCCTGATAAGGACCGGAATGAGTTGTGGCGTAAAGCCCTACAATTAGGGGTGCCCCGACAATTCTTGCACGGTGTCCCTACGGGAGACCTCCGTACACTAGTCCAATCTCTAACTAGAAAGAATAATGTGGCTGGGGAGAAAAGTCTAACCAGAGAATCCCCAAGTCGTGAGAAAATTGTGCCTTCTGCACCGGAACGTAACTTGATTGATTTGACAGAGTCCCAGCCAAAAAACTCCTATCCCCGGGGAGGGCAGTGAGCCACCCTGTCCGGCAGGTACTAGCAATTCAATGGCTCTCTCATAAAGACTCCGAACCCGTTATTATCATTCCTGTTGGACCCCGGAAGATATTGGTAAATTTTATTATTGATACTGGAGCCCAAATGTCTGCAATCACTAACGAAACAGCACAACTTCTAGGTATAAATCCCACCCGACGCAGAGTCAACTTCACAGGAATTGATGGTGTGGTAAAAACATGCCCCACTGCAAAAATTAACCTCTGGTTGCCGGGAGAGCAGCGAATGACTAGGGCAGAAGTGTTAGTGGGTGCCTCACATTCTAACCTCCTAGGATTTGACGTGCTGCGTGGGCGAATGTGGAAATTCCCGGATGGAACTGCGTGGAGTTTTGCAGGACGCAAAAAAGGATTAGACACAGTTAAACTGGGCCTATTAGAAACATCTATACCTTTGCCTCCCTCTAAAATTACCAACGTCCGACAGTACCCACTGCCTGCAGCTGCACTTGCAGGAGCAGACGGGGTGGTATCAGATTTAGAAAAAAGAAACATCATTAAGAGGACTCACTCGCCTTATAATTCACCGGTGTGGCCAGTAAAGAAACCAACCGGGCAATGGCGTTTCACAGTAGATTACCGAAAGTTAAACGCCAACACTGCACCCCTGACCGCTGCGGTTCCGAGTATCGCGGAAATTGTGACAATGATAAAAGGAGCTGCCCATCCTTGGATGGCTGCCTTAGATGTAAAAGACATGTTTTTTATGATTCCCCTCCTTGAGCAAGACAAAGCGCAGTTTGCATTCACGTGGAAAGGAGTCCAATATACCTTTAACCGACTTCCACAAGGATACAAACATTCCCCCACCATTGCTCATAATGCTTTAGCTAAAGCGCTATCAGAGATTCCTGTTTCACAGGGATGTACAGTATACCAATATATTGACGACATCTTAATAGGGGGGGAGAGAGCCAAGAAAGTGTACAAGACATGATGCAAAACATCCGAAAAACATTATCAGATTTGGGATTGGAAATTCCAGACTCAAAATGTCAGGGACCTGCACAGGAAGTTAAATTCCTGGGGGTCTGGTGGATTAAGGGAGCTGCTTCTGTCCCTCAGGATACCCTGAAAAAAATAGAACATGGACAGAATCCTTCCAGCACGAAGGAGTTACAGCAAGTTCTGGGAACTTTAAGTTATTGGCGTAAACACATCCCTGGCTTTTCCATCATTGCTCGCCCCCTTTATTGTTTGCTCAAAAAAGGTAAATCCTGGGAGTGGACTGAACAACATACTAATGCACTGGAATTGCTAATAAAAGAGCTAAGGTTATTCCAACAACTTGGCCCCATACATCCAACTGACCCTGTCCATGTAGAATGGGGGTCCAGCGAACATGGTTCTCATTGTAACTTATGGCAAAAGGGACCAGCAGGACCGGAGAGACCATTAGAATTTAGCTCTCACTCCTTTAATGATACTGAGAGCAGATATTCAGACCTAGAGAAGGGTTTACTGTCCCTGGTGCGAGCATTGCAACGAGCAGAGCAGATAAGGAGAGAACAGAGCGTGATTGTTCGGGGCCCTTTTCGTCTCCTAGATGTGGTCCGTAAAGGGACAGCACCACCAGCCGGCATTGCCCAGAAACCCACAGTTCGAAAGTGGTATGCTTATTTAGAAGGCATTAATGATATCATGCCAATCTCTGAAGGTAGTATCAAAGTATCCAAGCTCCAGAAGGATATAGATGGTGCCCTATTGTTCCAATCCCCACCAAACAGACCATCTCCAATCCAAGAAGCACCTCCTCTGAAAGAAGGCAGTGATCTTACAGGAGTGTGGTTTACTGATGCGTCATCTCACCGTGAGAACAATAAGTGGAAATACAAGGCCGTAGCACTGGAAGTAGCAACGGGGGAAAGAGCAATTGAAACAGGAGAAGGTAGCGCACAAGTAGGGGAACTCAGAGCCGTCCTACTAGCTGCACAACGTGGGGCTACTTACATTTACACTGACTCATATGCTGTTTTTAAAGGAGCCACTGAATGGATTGGACACTGGGCAGCCAATGATTGGCAGGTGAATAGAGTCCCAATCTGGGAGACAGAGAGTTGGAAGCAACTGTTGGAAATGGGAGGACAGAGAACATTGCACATCGGTTGGGTAAAAGGCCATGATCGTTCGAACTCGATCACTGCTCAATTCAACCAACAGGTAGATAGCCTCACGCGGTTGCAGCAAATTGACATTGTAGATGATGGTCGGGAATGGGAACGCTTACTCGAATGGTTACATATTAAGCGTGGCCATACAGGCCGTGCTGATCTGTATCAGGAAGGTCTAGCCCGGGGGTGGCCTGTGTCGGTTAAGCTGTGTGAACAAGTAGTAACCGCCTGTTCACAATGTCGCCTACGACTCAATAAAGATCATCCGAGTAAGGCGCCTCCTTTACACATTCGGGACAAGAAAACATTGTGGCATTCATGGCAAATTGATTATATTGGGCCCTTGAGATCATCAGGTGAGAAAAGATACGTCCTAGTCGGAGTGGAGATTATCTCTGGCCTCGCTATGGCCACCAGCTTCAAATCAGCTACCGGGAACAACACAGTGAAAGGCCTAAAAGGGTGGTTCAGCACACTTCCCCTTCCTGAGGAAATCCAAAGTGATAACGGTTCACACTTTACCGCTACAGTGGTACAAGATTGGGCCAAAGAAGAAGGGATTCGATGGGTATTTCATACTCCCTATTATCCTCAGGCTAATGGCATTGTTGAACGCACCAATGGATTGGTTAAGCGTTTTGCAAAAACTCATGAACCTGGTTGGCATTTGCGATTGGATGATGCCATCTATCAATTAAATAACAGATGGAGTGGAGATGGCTGTCCTAAAATGAAAGCTTTCTGTGTATCTGCTGATATCATCACTCCAAAAGTTCCCAATGAACCACGAAAATACCTGGGACAATTTCACCCTGGGCAACCTGTGTTAGTGAAAATGCCTCAAATTGGCACAGTACCAATGGTGTTAGCTACTCCCAAAAACCCCCATGCACGGGAAGCCAAAGACTGTTCAGGGAAGATACACCGGATCAGCACCCGGTGGATCTCGCCCTCTTTTTAACCCCGTCGGTCAAATGAGACCGAGCAGATTTTCTTTTCCTTTGTGTCTTACAGGAACCTCGGAAGAACTGTATGTGGACAGACGCATTGGCCTACGCTAACCTCGAGTGTCTCCAGGGAATCCTTTCATTGATCCTGGCAATAATATTATTTTTGTTATGTATGGCCATCTGGAGGCCTAAATTTTAGAATGACGAATTGGCAGATGGAATTGATGCTATTCAGTTTTATCTTTTTACTCCCTGTTGTTTGTAGTCAAAGAGACCCAGAATGGCCGTGGTCTCAAGCTTATGTAAAACACAATGCGATGGCAGGAACAGGAAAAGGAAAATTGAGCCTGGCCACTGTAGTCCTACATGAAAATGAGGTGTTTTCAAAACATGAGATAGATCAAAGCATAGATAAAGTCGAACCTGACTCAACTCCACAGACTAGTCTGGTTCCACTGCCACTATCTGAAACCCCCGATAATGACACCTTATTGAGCGGACTTAAGAATCTGCCCCTTGATGATGAGCTTTGGGATAATGCACTGTCACGATACACTGCAAGCACTGAGACACTAGAAAACATGAGGGATTTAAATCTCTCCACTCTGGTCATACAAGGAAGTGAAGTATATTCCAGAGATAAATGGAGTTGGAAAGACTCACTCCAAATGGCTAAGCTTGAAGCCGTCCCAGGAAAGAAAATACAAATTAGCTGCCGAGTAATCAATGGGTCTGCTCACCATAGACCAACTGTAATTGAAACCATCCATGTAGACTCTACTAAACCGGACAAATATAACACTGATTGATTGTTACAAAATTATAGAGCCAAACTCAGATTGCTGGCACAACTTCACCTTTATCAAACCTATCATAGTATATTGTATTTGGGGCTACAGGGGCACGGAATTGTTATTTGAATTTATGATTGACTCAAATACATCTGAACCTGTTGAAATGAACCCAAAACCTACACCCCCACAAACTTTCAAGGGTGTAGCTACTCAGCCCTCCATTAGTCTAACTCCTTACACCTTTAACATTGGCCCTTATGCCATTAAACACACAGGTCAACAACAAATACCGTTTAACCAAACATATTCCCTCAAACGAGTAGAATTGTCAATGCAGATTAATATCTCTGCGATCAAACCCACCTGCTCACCATTCCTGAGTACATCTTATGCAGGATGGTCAGCATGGTTAGGCCGGCGAACTGTTGACACCTCACAACGACTGAAGAGAGAGGTGACTGGTATCTTAGGAACAGGACTGGGAGTCTTAAATAGTACAGATGCTGAGATACTTGCAAACAAACTAGTCACAACTACTAGTGATCTAGACAAATTAAAACATCCTCTACAGTCCTCTCTATCAGCATTGGGAAATCACCAATGGCTTTTATCGAATATATTGCCTCAGTGGGAGGAAACAGGTGAAAAAGACCATCAGCTGATCACAAATGCACTTGGTACAACCCCAAACAATGTTTCCTTGGCCCTTAGTTGTATCCAAGCCCAACTGTGGATGCAATCTATGACAGCCGCAATTATAAGGGAAGGTGAAGAAGGCACCTTGCCCACTGAAATTCGAAAAGTAATATGGGATAATGCAATTGAGTTTGAGAGAAAATTTCAATCCTGGTGGTATCTGGTTAATTTCACCTATGATCCCACTGAGAGCAAAGCCACAGCTTTTGTCTTAACGATACGCAATGCCTCAGTATACACCATATACCCAATCATCGCACTGGGGTTGAATCACCATGGAGCTATACTCCATCCGGTAGAGCATAGAGTGTGGGCACAACAAAACGAGAATAAATGGCAAACTGTTGATGTTGAAGCATGCATTTCACGAGATCAACAAGGATTCATTTGTGAGAGTAATACTCTCAAGGCACAAGACATTTGTCTTGACACCAACCAGAATGTTTGTCATTTTGAGATACAACCTGATGAAACCCCAGAAACTGTGCTTGTATATATTGGGAAAGGGTGTGTTTGCATGAGGTCTCCCTGTACTTTTGTATTCGTAGATGACATAGCAGTAGATATAAGTAATAACTCAAATCTTTGTGTTTGTAACTTTACTAACATCATTGGATGTGACTTCAGTTATTCAGCTCCTGTTACGTCTTTTCAATTGCTACAATCTAATTACACATTGATTCGAGATTTGCTGCCTACCCCTATCGGAATGAATCTCTCACTAGTGAGGAAGTTGCTACAACACGATGAATTGAAGCGATTGTTGAAAGAGGCCCAAGAAAATGGACAAAGAACTCTGATTACTGTCCATCATGATGTTGAAGAAATACACCATGTACTGGAAAGGGTCAAGAGAGACGGTGGACATGAATGGTGGGACACCCTCTTTGGATGGTCACCGACAGCTACAGGACTTTTTAACAAGATGCTCCATCCTGTTGTTGTTCTACTAGTACTCACTGTATTGTGCTTTGCTTTGACAATTGTTTTGCATGTTAGACTTTGGATTATGATGAAACGCTTAACTCGCTTAATCACCCCGCAAGAAGTATTTGCACTTGATATCCCTCGCCATAAGAGGACATGTGATATTCCCCATCAGTATTGATTATCGTGGAGCTTGAGTGACTGTAGTCACGGGGTGGATTATGTGGAATAATTACTAAATTGGCCAAGAATACAAAAATACAGCATTGTTCACACATTAAGGAAAGTCATAAAATCAAGAGGCTTCTGAGGTAGAATACAGCCACAGCTAGCACACGAAGAATGCAACATCTGTGATTCCCTGCGCGAGGTTGTTTGCGAAACTACACGAGGGATGGAACGGAACACGCTTGTTCCGTGGCCTTCCCTTGTGACGAATAGCAGATATGGGGACGAGATGGTACTACGGAACTGATAAGCGGCCTACACGCTACCCGAGCCAACATTTCGTCAAATGTTGATGAAATGCTGTCCTTTTGTGCGAACTTTGCTCACCACAATGTACCAAAACACACCTCCATCCCGGAGGCTATCCGCCCCCGAGGTGTGAACACTCCTCCTTGAATACATTAATCATAATAAAAGTATGTATGACTAAAGTCACTCAAACTCCACTTTGAAGATAAAAAAATAATATAAAAATAGCCCAAGAGAGAGGGGATGTCAGGGAAGACACCATCGCGAAGAATTCCACCGCTGATTTCCGGGATCAGTCGACGGGCTGAGCCTTTCTTCCCCCCCATAGGGACGCCTTTGGGTAAGACTTCGATTACACCGAGCGCTTTCTCGGGGACTTAGAAATTTCTCTAGAGAATCTCTACCCTACGTTTATAGCCAGGCTGTATCGTTTATAATTTTGTCGCGCGTTTGTATACTTAGCAATATCTTTATTTGCACGTGCTTTGCAGACAGTGTATTTATCACCGGCAATCCTAAAGAACCTGTATATCTGTTGTTTAAATAAACTGCACTGTTTAAGTAGCTAGTCGTTCCGCTTTCTCACTGAACGCGACCAAAACTACAGAGAGGCCGTGCTAGTTCAGGAGCACGACTAGACTGAAGGTGCAGTCCACTATTAGTGTATCCAAATCGTAGTAGTTTAATACATATTAAACGCGATTGGACTGATAGTGCTGAATTGGGCATCACTCAGAATTTAAACCTAGCCGCACCTAGCCTCCCACCTCGGTGAGGAGTGTTAGAACGCAAGGGGGTTTATCTTCTGCCAAAACCGCTTGGCCCCGTTTCACGCAACAGAATTTGGCGTAGTCGGCAGGATTGCCATGGATAAACTGCTGCAAAAATATGATTGTGCCCCTTCCCAGGCTGGGAAGGAGTGGGCCCAAAAATTTTGGAAGGATGAAGAGAAAGTGGTGGAACGTATTGAAGAGTGTCGGGTTTCACAGAAGCTCAGAGCGGGGAAAGGCAAGGGTGTGATTTGTGCTGCGTTAGGCGCCTGTTTATCTTGTGCACAACAAGAAGCTAGAGAAACCCCTGCTCCTAATCTGATTTCAGCTGTAGAATATGCAACCCTGAAATCGGAGAATGAGGTGCTGAAGTCATCATTAGCCTTGCAAAAGGAGGCAGGAGAAAAATTAAGAACTCACGTCGATAAGCTTGTGAGTGAGAATGAATGTTTAGGAAACCAGAATGCTCAACTTAAAATATTATTAGAAAGGGTGACTGGGCTCTTAGATAAAATGCAGCCCTCGACCCAGGTCCAACAGATTCGTAAGTTAATGTGTTATCCAAATTCCGGAACCCAGACCGGAGATTTTTTGTCTAATAGTGAGGATGACGAAGAAGATGAGGAGGAAAGGACTTTTACTTTGAAATCCCAAGTTTTTCCTTTACGTCCTCTGGTTAAAACTGAAGCTGCGGTTGATGACGATGATGAAATTCACACCACTGTGCGTACCGTTCCACGGACACCAACCGAGTTAACAAAAATAAGGGAGAAATATTCGAGGCGACCAGAAGAGTCAGCTGTTGAGTACGTGTGGCGAGTTTCTTCTGAAGGGGGGGACAGAATTATGCTGAGTGAGGAAGAAGCAGGAGACTCTTGGGGACCAGGAGTGTTTTTAACCACTATGCCTGGGGATCATAATTATTCCCTAACTGCTCGAGCAGCCTATTGGGCAGGGGGTATGGATCCGCGAGAGAGGGGGGAGCCGTTAGAGATTAGAGCTACAGGCTACTCTGATCTGTTTGCGGCTGTACGGAAAGCAGCTTGTCTGCAAGCCATGTATGACAGAGAGGAATTTCGGAAATCCCCAATGTCAGCCCCTATCGACCCCGATCGATTAGCCCCTCTCATCCGTGGTCTTCCCGATTGCCTGAAACCGTTCCTTGTTCGTACTCAAGATCGTATACGAGAGGCTCGGGGTGCTCATAGGCGGGGCCGTCGTCACTACATGCCCACCTGGAATGAATATGTACAGGAAATAGATCAATATGGGCGCCGAATGGGCTGGGCCAGCCTAACTAGTGAGAAATCCTCCGAACACCCCCGAAAGGTTCGCCAAGTCCGAACTCACACTAAAAACCCTAAATCGGAGGAAAGGTTTAAGCCTGATAAGGACCGGAATGAGTTGTGGCGTAAAGCCCTACAATTAGGGGTGCCCCGACAATTCTTGCACGGTGTCCCTACGGGAGACCTCCGTACACTAGTCCAATCTCTAACTAGAAAGAATAATGTGGCTGGGGAGAAAAGTCTAACCAGAGAATCCCCAAGTCGTGAGAAAATTGTGCCTTCTGCACCGGAACGTAACTTGATTGATTTGACAGAGTCCCAGCCAAAAAACTCCTATCCCCGGGGAGGGCAGTGAGCCACCCTGTCCGGCAGGTACTAGCAATTCAATGGCTCTCTCATAAAGACTCCGAACCCGTTATTATCATTCCTGTTGGACCCCGGAAGATATTGGTAAATTTTATTATTGATACTGGAGCCCAAATGTCTGCAATCACTAACGAAACAGCACAACTTCTAGGTATAAATCCCACCCGACGCAGAGTCAACTTCACAGGAATTGATGGTGTGGTAAAAACATGCCCCACTGCAAAAATTAACCTCTGGTTGCCGGGAGAGCAGCGAATGACTAGGGCAGAAGTGTTAGTGGGTGCCTCACATTCTAACCTCCTAGGATTTGACGTGCTGCGTGGGCGAATGTGGAAATTCCCGGATGGAACTGCGTGGAGTTTTGCAGGACGCAAAAAAGGATTAGACACAGTTAAACTGGGCCTATTAGAAACATCTATACCTTTGCCTCCCTCTAAAATTACCAACGTCCGACAGTACCCACTGCCTGCAGCTGCACTTGCAGGAGCAGACGGGGTGGTATCAGATTTAGAAAAAAGAAACATCATTCAGAGGACTCACTCGCCTTATAATTCACCGGTGTGGCCAGTAAAGAAACCAACCGGGCAATGGCGTTTCACAGTAGATTACCGAAAGTTAAACGCCAACACTGCACCCCTGACCGCTGCGGTTCCGAGTATCGCGGAAATTGTGACAATGATAAAAGGAGCTGCCCATCCTTGGATGGCTGCCTTAGATGTAAAAGACATGTTTTTTATGATTCCCCTCCTTGAGCAAGACAAAGCGCAGTTTGCATTCACGTGGAAAGGAGTCCAATATACCTTTAACCGACTTCCACAAGGATACAAACATTCCCCCACCATTGCTCATAATGCTTTAGCTAAAGCGCTATCAGAGATTCCTGTTTCACAGGGATGTACAGTATACCAATATATTGACGACATCTTAATAGGGGGGGAGAGAGCCAAGAAAGTGTACAAGACATGATGCAAAACATCCGAAAAACATTATCAGATTTGGGATTGGAAATTCCAGACTCAAAATGTCAGGGACCTGCACAGGAAGTTAAATTCCTGGGGGTCTGGTGGATTAAGGGAGCTGCTTCTGTCCCTCAGGATACCCTGAAAAAAATAGAACATGGACAGAATCCTTCCAGCACGAAGGAGTTACAGCAAGTTCTGGGAACTTTAAGTTATTGGCGTAAACACATCCCTGGCTTTTCCATCATTGCTCGCCCCCTTTATTGTTTGCTCAAAAAAGGTAAATCCTGGGAGTGGACTGAACAACATACTAATGCACTGGAATTGCTAATAAAAGAGCTAAGGTTATTCCAACAACTTGGCCCCATACATCCAACTGACCCTGTCCATGTAGAATGGGGGTCCAGCGAACATGGCTCTCATTGTAACTTATGGCAAAAGGGACCAGCAGGACCGGAGAGACCATTAGAATTTAGCTCTCACTCCTTTAATGATACTGAGAGCAGATATTCAGACCTAGAGAAGGGTTTACTGTCCCTGGTGCGAGCATTGCAACGAGCAGAGCAGATAAGGAGAGAACAGAGCGTGATTGTTCGGGGCCCTTTTCGTCTCCTAGACGTGGTCCGTAAAGGGACAGCACCACCAGCCGGCATTGCCCAGAAACCCACAGTTCGAAAGTGGTATGCTTATTTAGAAGGCATTAATGATATCATGCCAATCTCTGAAGGTAGTATCAAAGTATCCAAGCTCCAGAAGGATATAGATGGTGCCCTATTGTTCCAATCCCCACCAAACAGACCATCTCCAATCCAAGAAGCACCTCCTCTGAAAGAAGGCAGTGATCTTACAGGAGTGTGGTTTACTGATGCGTCATCTCACCGTGAGAACAATAAGTGGAAATACAAGGCCGTAGCACTGGAAGTAGCAACGGGGGAAAGAGCAATTGAAACAGGAGAAGGTAGCGCACAAGTAGGGGAACTCAGAGCCGTCCTACTAGCTGCACAACGTGGGGCTACTTACATTTACACTGACTCATATGCTGTTTTTAAAGGAGCCACTGAATGGATTGGACACTGGGCAGCCAATGATTGGCAGGTGAATAGAGTCCCAATCTGGGAGACAGAGAGTTGGAAGCAACTGTTGGAAATGGGAGGACAGAGAACATTGCACGTTGGTTGGGTAAAAGGCCATGATCGTTCGAACTCGATCACTGCTCAATTCAACCAACAGGTAGATAGCCTCACGCGGTTGCAGCAAATTGACATTGTAGATGATGGTCGGGAATGGGAACGCTTACTCGAATGGTTACATATTAAGCGTGGCCATACAGGCCGTGCTGATCTGTATCAGGAAGGTCTAGCCCGGGGGTGGCCTGTGTCGGTTAAGCTGTGTGAACAAGTAGTAACCGCCTGTTCACAATGTCGCCTACGACTCAATAAAGATCATCCGAGTAAGGCGCCTCCTTTACACATTCGGGACAAGAAAACATTGTGGCATTCATGGCAAATTGATTATATTGGGCCCTTGAGATCATCAGGTGAGAAAAGATACGTCCTAGTCGGAGTGGAGATTATCTCTGGCCTCGCTATGGCCACCAGCTTCAAATCAGCTACCGGGAACAACACAGTGAAAGGCCTAAAAGGGTGGTTCAGCACACTTCCCCTTCCTGAGGAAATCCAAAGTGATAACGGTTCACACTTTACCGCTACAGTGGTACAAGATTGGGCCAAGAAGAAGGGATTCGATGGGTATTTCATACTCCCTATTATCCTCAGGCTAATGGCATTGTTGAACGCACCAATGGATTGGTTAAGCGTTTTGCAAAAACTCATGAACCTGGTTGGCATTTGCCATTGGATGATGCCATCTATCAATTAAATAACAGATGGAGTGGAGATGGCTGTCCTAAAATGAAAGCTTTCTGTGTATCTGCTGCTATCATCACTCCAAAAGTTCCCAATGAACCACGAAAATACCTGGGACAATTTCACCCTGGGCAACCTGTGTTAGTGAAAATGCCTCAAATTGGCACAGTACCAATGGTGTTAGCTACTCCCAAAAACCCCCATGCACGGGAAGCCAAAGACTGTTCAGGGAAGATACACCGGATCAGCACCCGGTGGATCTCGCCCTCTTTTTAACCCCGTCGGTCAAATGAGACCGAGCAGATTTTCTTTTCCTTTGTGTCTTACAGGAACCTCGGAAGAACTGTATGTGGACAGACGCATTGGCCTACGCTAACCTCGAGTGTCTCCAGGGAATCCTGACATTGATCCTGGCAATAATATTATTTTTGTTATGTATGGCCATCTGGAGGCCTAAATTTTAGAATGACGAATTGGCAGATGGAATTGATGCTATTCAGTTTTATCTTTTTACTCCCTGTTGTTTGTAGTCAAAGAGACCCAGAATGGCCGTGGTCTCAAGCTTATGTAAAACACAATGCGATGGCAGGAACAGGAAAAGGAAAATTGAGCCTGGCCACTGTAGTCCTACATGAAAATGAGGTGTTTTCAAAACATGAGATAGATCAAAGCATAGATAAAGTCGAACCTGACTCAACTCCACAGACTAGTCTGGTTCCACTGCCACTATCTGAAACCCCCGATAATGACACCTTATTGAGCGGACTTAAGAATCTGCCCCTTGATGATGAGCTTTGGGATAATGCACTGTCACGATACACTGCAAGCACTGAGACACTAGAAAACATGAGGGATTTAAATCTCTCCACTCTGGTCATACAAGGAAGTGAAGTATATTCCAGAGATAAATGGAGTTGGAAAGACTCACTCCAAATGGCTAAGCTTGAAGCCGTCCCAGGAAAGAAAATACAAATTAGCTGCCGAGTAATCAATGGGTCTGCTCACCATAGACCAACTGTAATTGAAACCATCCATGTAGACTCTACTAAACCGGACAAATATAACACTGATTGATTGTTACAAAATTATAGAGCCAAACTCAGATTGCTGGCACAACTTCACCTTTATCAAACCTATCATAGTATATTGTATTTGGGGCTACAGGGGCACGGAATTGTTATTTGAATTTATGATTGACTCAAATACATCTGAACCTGTTGAAATGAACCCAAAACCTACACCCCCACAAACTTTCAAGGGTGTAGCTACTCAGCCCTCCATTAGTCTAACTCCTTACACCTTTAACATTGGCCCTTATGCCATTAAACACACAGGTCAACAACAAATACCGTTTAACCCAACATATTCCCTCAAACGAGTAGAATTGTCAATGCAGATTAATATCTCTGCGATCAAACCCACCTGCTCACCATTCCTGAGTACATCTTATGCAGGATGGTCAGCATGGTTAGGCCGGCGAACTGTTGACACCTCACAACGACTGAAGAGAGAGGTGACTGGTATCTTAGGAACAGGACTGGGAGTCTTAAATAGTACAGATGCTGAGATACTTGCAAACAAACTAGTCACAACTACTAGTGATCTAGACAAATTAAAACATCCTCTACAGTCCTCTCTATCAGCATTGGGAAATCACCAATGGCTTTTATCGAATATATTGCCTCAGTGGGAGGAAACAGGTGAAAAAGACCATCAGCTGATCACAAATGCACTTGGTACAACCCCAAACAATGTTTCCTTGGCCCTTAGTTGTATCCAAGCCCAACTGTGGATGCAATCTATGACAGCCGCAATTATAAGGGAAGGTGAAGAAGGCACCTTGCCCACTGAAATTCGAAAAGTAATATGGGATAATGCAATTGAGTTTGAGAGAAAATTTCAGTCCTGGTGGTATCTGGTTAATTTCACCTATGATCCCACTGAGAGCAAAGCCACAGCTTTTGTCTTAACGATACGCAATGCCTCAGTATACACCATATACCCAATCATCGCACTGGGGTTGAATCACCATGGAGCTATACTCCATCCGGTAGAGCATAGAGTGTGGGCACAACAAAACGAGAATAAATGGCAAACTGTTGATGTTGAAGCATGCATTTCACGAGATCAACAAGGATTCATTTGTGAGAGTAATACTCTCAAGGCACAAGACATTTGTCTTGACACCAACCAGAATGTTTGTCATTTTGAGATACAACCTGATGAAACCCCAGAAACTGTGCTTGTATATATTGGGAAAGGGTGTGTTTGCATGAGGTCTCCCTGTACTTTTGTATTCGTAGATGACATAGCAGTAGATATAAGTAATAACTCAAATCTTTGTGTTTGTAACTTTACTAACATCATTGGATGTGACTTCAGTTATTCAGCTCCTGTTACGTCTTTTCAATTGCTACAATCTAATTACACATTGATTCGAGATTTGCTGCCTACCCCTATCGGAATGAATCTCTCACTAGTGAGGAAGTTGCTACAACACGATGAATTGAAGCGATTGTTGAAAGAGGCCCAAGAAAATGGACAAAGAACTCTGATTACTGTCCATCATGATGTTGAAGAAATACACCATGTACTGGAAAGGGTCAAGAGAGACGGTGGACATGAATGGTGGGACACCCTCTTTGGATGGTCACCGACAGCTACAGGACTTTTTAACAAGATGCTCCATCCTGTTGTTGTTCTACTAGTACTCACTGTATTGTGCTTTGCTTTGACAATTGTTTTGCATGTTAGACTTTGGATTATGATGAAACGCTTAACTCGCTTAATCACCCCACAAGAAGTATTTGCACTTGATATCCCTCGCCATAAGAGGACATGTGATATTCCCCATCAGTATTGATTATCGTGGAGCTTGAGTGACTGTAGTCACGGGGTGGATTATGTGGAATAATTACTAAATTGGCCAAGAATACAAAAATACAGCATTGTTCACACATTAAGGAAAGTCATAAAATCAAGAGGCTTCTGAGGTAGAATACAGCCACAGCTAGCACACGAAGAATGCAACATCTGTGATTCCCTGCGCGAGGTTGTTTGCGAAACTACACGAGGGATGGAACGGAACACGCTTGTTCCGTGGCCTTCCCTTGTGACGAATAGCAGATATGGGGACGAGATGGTACTACGGAACTGATAAGCGGCCTACACGCTACCCGAGCCAACCTTTCGTCAAATGTTGATGAAATGCTGTCCTTTTGTGCGAACTTTGCTCACCACAATGTACCAAAACACACCTCCATCCCGGAGGCTATCCGCCCCCGAGGTGTGAACACTCCTCCTTGAATACATTAATCATAATAAAAGTATGTATGACTAAAGTCACTCAAACTCCACTTTGAAGATAAAAAAATAATATAAAAATAGCCCAAGAGAGAGGGGATGTCAGGGAAGACACCATCGCGAAGAATTCCACCGCTGATTTCCGGGATCAGTCGACGGGCTGAGCCTTTCTTCCCCCCCATAGGGACGCCTTTGGGTAAGACTTCGATTACACCGAGCGCTTTCTCGGGGACTTAGAAATTTCTCTAGAGAATCTCTACCCTACGTTTATAGCCAGGCTGTATCGTTTATAATTTTGTCGCGCGTTTGTATACTTAGCAATATCTTTATTTGCACGTGCTTTGCAGACAGTGTATTTATCACCGGCAATCCTAAAGAACCTGTATATCTGTTGTTTAAATAAACTGCACTGTTTAAGTAGCTAGTCGTTCCGCTTTCTCACTGAACGCGACCAAAACTACAGAGAGGCCGTGCTAGTTCAGGAGCACGACTAGACTGAAGGTGCAGTCCACTATTAGTGTATCCAAATCGTAGTAGTTTAATACATATTAAACGCGATTGGACTGATAGTGCTGAATTGGGCATCACTCAGAATTTAAACCTAGCCGCACCTAGCCTCCCACCTCGGTGAGGAGTGTTAGAACGCAAGGGGGTTTATCTTCTGCCAAAACCGCTTGGCCCCGTTTCACGCAACAGAATTTGGCGTAGTCGGCAGGATTGCCATGGATAAACTGCTGCAAAAATATGATTGTGCCCCTTCCCAGGCTGGGAAGGAGTGGGCCCAAAAATTTTGGAAGGATGAAGAGAAAGTGGTGGAACGTATTGAAGAGTGTCGGGTTTCACAGAAGCTCAGAGCGGGGAAAGGCAAGGGTGTGATTTGTGCTGCGTTAGGCGCCTGTTTATCTTGTGCACAACAAGAAGCTAGAGAAACCCCTGCTCCTAATCTGATTTCAGCTGTAGAATATGCAACCCTGAAATCGGAGAATGAGGTGCTGAAGTCATCATTAGCCTTGCAAAAGGAGACAGGAGAAAAATTAAGAACTCACGTCGATAAGCTTGTGAGTGAGAATGAATGTTTAGGAAACCAGAATGCTCAACTTAAAATATTATTAGAAAGGGTGACTGGGCTCTTAGATAAAATGCAGCCCTCGACCCAGGTCCAACAGATTCGTAAGTTAATGTGTTATCCAAATTCCGGAACCCAGACCGGAGATTTTTTGTCTAATAGTGAGGATGACGAAGAAGATGAGGAGGAAAGGACTTTTACTTTGAAATCCCAAGTTTTTCCTTTACGTCCTCTGGTTAAAACTGAAGCTGCGGTTGATGACGATGATGAAATTCACACCACTGTGCGTACCGTTCCACGGACACCAACCGAGTTAACAAAAATAAGGGAGAAATATTCGAGGCGACCAGAAGAGTCAGCTGTTGAGTACGTGTGGCGAGTTTCTTCTGAAGGGGGGGACAGAATTATGCTGAGTGAGGAAGAAGCAGGAGACTCTTGGGGACCAGGAGTGTTTTTAACCACTATGCCTGGGGATCATAATTATTCCCTAACTGCTCGAGCAGCCTATTGGGCAGGGGGTATGGATCCGCGAGAGAGGGGGGAGCCGTTAGAGATTAGAGCTACAGGCTACTCTGATCTGTTTGCGGCTGTACGGAAAGCAGCTTGTCTGCAAGCCATGTATGACAGAGAGGAATTTCGGAAATCCCCAATGTCAGCCCCTATCGACCCCGATCGATTAGCCCCTCTCATCCGTGGTCTTCCCGATTGCCTGAAACCGTTCCTTGTTCGTACTCAAGATCGTATACGAGAGGCTCGGGGTGCTCATAGGCGGGGCCGTCGTCACTACATGCCCACCTGGAATGAATATGTACAGGAAATAGATCAATATGGGCGCCGAATGGGCTGGGCCAGCCTAACTAGTGAGAAATCCTCCGAACACCCCCGAAAGGTTCGCCAAGTCCGAACTCACACTAAAAACCCTAAATCGGAGGAAAGGTTTAAGCCTGATAAGGACCGGAATGAGTTGTGGCGTAAAGCCCTACAATTAGGGGTGCCCCGACAATTCTTGCACGGTGTCCCTACGGGAGACCTCCGTACACTAGTCCAATCTCTAACTAGAAAGAATAATGTGGCTGGGGAGAAAAGTCTAACCAGAGAATCCCAAGTCGTGAGAAAATTGTGCCTTCTGCACCGGAACGTAACTTGATTGATTTGACAGAGTCCCAGCCAAAAAACTCCTATCCCCGGGGAGGGCAGTGAGCCACCCTGTCCGGCAGGTACTAGCAATTCAATGGCTCTCTCATAAAGACTCCGAACCCGTTATTATCATTCCTGTTGGACCCCGGAAGATATTGGTAAATTTTATTATTGATACTGGAGCCCAAATGTCTGCAATCACTAACGAAACAGCACAACTTCTAGGTATAAATCCCACCCGACGCAGAGTCAACTTCACAGGAATTGATGGTGTGGTAAAAACATGCCCCACTGCAAAAATTAACCTCTGGTTGCCGGGAGAGCAGCGAATGACTAGGGCAGAAGTGTTAGTGGGTGCCTCACATTCTAACCTCCTAGGATTTGACGTGCTGCGTGGGCGAATGTGGAAATTCCCGGATGGAACTGCGTGGAGTTTTGCAGGGACGCAAAAAAGGATTAGACGCAGTTAAACTGGGCCTATTAGAAACATCTATACCTTTGCCTCCCTCTAAAATTTACCAAACGTCCGACAGTACCCACTGCCTGCAGCTGCACTTGCAGGAGCAGACGGGGTGGTATCAGATTTAGAAAAAAGAAACATCATTAAGAGGACTCACTCGCCTTATAATTCACCGGTGTGGCCAGTAAAGAAACCAACCGGGCAATGGCGTTTCACAGTAGATTACCGAAAGTTAAACGCCAACGCTGCACCCCTGACCGCTGCGGTTCCGAGTATCGCGGAAATTGTGACAATGATAAAAGGAGCTGCCCATCCTTGGATGGCTGCCTTAGATGTAAAAGACATGTTTTTTATGATTCCCCTCCTTGAGCAAGACAAAGCGCAGTTTGCATTCACGTGGAAAGGAGTCCAATATACCTTTAACCGACTTCCACAAGGATACAAACATTCCCCCACCATTGCTCATAATGCTTTAGCTAAAGCGCTATCAGAGATTCCTGTTTCACAGGGATGTACAGTATACCAATATATTGACGACATCTTAATAGGGGGGGAGAGAGCCAAGAAAGTGTACAAGACATGATGCAAAACATCCGAAAAACATTATCAGATTTGGGATTGGAAATTCCAGACTCAAAATGTCAGGGAACTGCACAGGAAGTTAAATTCCTGGGGGTCTGGTGGATTAAGGGAGCTGCTTCTGTCCCTCAGGATACCCTGAAAAAAATAGAACATGGACAGAATCCTTCCAGCACGAAGGAGTTACAGCAAGTTCTGGGAACTTTAAGTTATTGGCGTAAACACATCCCTGGCTTTTCCATCATTGCTCGCCCCCTTTATTGTTTGCTCAAAAAAGGTAAATCCTGGGAGTGGACTGAACAACATACTAATGCACTGGAATTGCTAATAAAAGAGCTAAGGTTATTCCAACAACTTGGCCCCATACATCCAACTGACCCTGTCCATGTAGAATGGGGGTCCAGCGAACATGGTTCTCATTGTAACTTATGGCAAAAGGGACCAGCAGGACCGGAGAGACCATTAGAATTTAGCTCTCACTCCTTTAATGATACTGAGAGCAGATATTCAGACCTAGAGAAGGGTTTACTGTCCCTGGTGCGAGCATTGCAACGAGCAGAGCAGATAAGGAGAGAACAGAGCGTGATTGTTCGGGGCCCTTTTCGTCTCCTAGATGTGGTCCGTAAAGGGACAGCACCACCAGCCGGCATTGCCCAGAAACCCACAGTTCGAAAGTGGTATGCTTATTTAGAAGGCATTAATGATATCATGCCAATCTCTGAAGGTAGTATCAAAGTATCCAAGCTCCAGAAGGATATAGATGGTGCCCTATTGTTCCAATCCCCACCAAACAGACCATCTCCAATCCAAGAAGCACCTCCTCTGAAAGAAGGCAGTGATCTTACAGGAGTGTGGTTTACTGATGCGTCATCTCACCGTGAGAACAATAAGTGGAAATACAAGGCCGTAGCACTGGAAGTAGCAACGGGGGAAAGAGCAATTGAAACAGGAGAAGGTAGCGCACAAGTAGGGGAACTCAGAGCCGTCCTACTAGCTGCACAACGTGGGGCTACTTACATTTACACTGACTCATATGCTGTTTTTAAAGGAGCCACTGAATGGATTGGACACTGGGCAGCCAATGATTGGCAGGTGAATAGAGTCCCAATCTGGGAGACAGAGAGTTGGAAGCAACTGTTGGAAATGGGAGGACAGAGAACATTGCACGTTGGTTGGGTAAAAGGCCATGATCGTTCGAACTCGATCACTGCTCAATTCAACCAACAGGTAGATAGCCTCACGCGGTTGCAGCAAATTGACATTGTAGATGATGGTCGGGAATGGGAACGCTTACTCGAATGGTTACATATTAAGCGTGGCCATACAGGCCGTGCTGATCTGTATCAGGAAGGTCTAGCCCGGGGGTGGCCTGTGTCGGTTAAGCTGTGTGAACAAGTAGTAACCGCCTGTTCACAATGTCGCCTACGACTCAATAAAGATCATCCGAGTAAGGCGCCTCCTTTACACATTCGGGACAAGAAAACATTGTGGCATTCATGGCAAATTGATTATATTGGGCCCTTGAGATCATCAGGTGAGAAAAGATACGTCCTAGTCGGAGTGGAGATTATCTCTGGCCTCGCTATGGCCACCAGCTTCAAATCAGCTACCGGGAACAACACAGTGAAAGGCCTAAAAGGGTGGTTCAGCACACTTCCCCTTCCTGAGGAAATCCAAAGTGATAACGGTTCACACTTTACCGCTACAGTGGTACAAGATTGGGCCAAAGAAGAAGGGATTCGATGGGTATTTCATACTCCCTATTATCCTCAGGCTAATGGCATTGTTGAACGCACCAATGGATTGGTTAAGCGTTTTGCAAAAACTCATGAACCTGGTTGGCATTTGCCATTGGATGATGCCATCTATCAATTAAATAACAGATGGAGTGGAGATGGCTGTCCTAAAATGAAAGCTTTCTGTGTATCTGCTGATATCATCACTCCAAAAGTTCCCAATGAACCACGAAAATACCTAGGACAATTTCACCCTGGGCAACCTGTGTTAGTGAAAATGCCTCAAATTGGCACAGTACCAATGGTGTTAGCTACTCCCAAAAACCCCCATGCACGGGAAGCCAAAGACTGTTCAGGGAAGATACACCGGATCAGCACCCGGTGGATCTCGCCCTCTTTTTAACCCCGTCGGTCAAATGAGACCGAGCAGATTTTCTTTTCCTTTGTGTCTTACAGGAACCTCGGAAGAACTGTACGTGGACAGACGCATTGGCCTACGCTAACCTCGAGTGTCTCCAGGGAATCCTGACATTGATCCTGGCAATAATATTATTTTTGTTATGTATGGCCATCTGGAGGCCTAAATTTTAGAATGACGAATTGGCAGATGGAATTGATGCTATTCAGTTTTATCTTTTTACTCCCTGTTGTTTGTAGTCAAAGAGACCCAGAATGGCCGTGGTCTCAAGCTTATGTAAAACACAATGCGATGGCAGGAACAGGAAAAGGAAAATTGAGCCTGGCCACTGTAGTCCTACATGAAAATGAGGTGTTTTCAAAACATGAGATAGATCAAAGCATAGATAAAGTCGAACCTGACTCAACTCCACAGACTAGTCTGGTTCCACTGCCATATCTGAAACCCCCGATAATGACACCTTATTGAGCGGACTTAAGAATCTGCCCCTTGATGATGAGCTTTGGGATAATGCACTGTCACGATACACTGCAAGCACTGAGACACTAGAAAACATGAGGGATTTAAATCTCTCCACTCTGGTTATACAAGGAAGTGAAGTATATTCCAGAGATAAATGGAGTTGGAAAGACTCACTCCAAATGGCTAAGCTTGAAGCCGTCCCAGGAAAGAAAATACAAATTAGCTGCCGAGTAATCAATGGGTCTGCTCACCATAGACCAACTGTAATTGAAACCATCCATGTAGACTCTACTAAACCGGACAAATATAACACTGATTGATTGTTACAAAATTATAGAGCCAAACTCAGATTGCTGGCACAACTTCACCTTTATCAAACCTATCATAGTATATTGTATTTGGGGCTACAGGGGCACGGAATTGTTATTTGAATTTATGATTGACTCAAATACATCTGAACCTGTTGAAATGAACCCAAAACCTACACCCCCACAAACTTTCAAGGGTGTAGCTACTCAGCCCTCCATTAGTCTAACTCCTTACACCTTTAACATTGGCCCTTATGCCATTAAACACACAGGTCAACAACAAATACCGTTTAACCCAACATATTCCCTCAAACGAGTAGAATTGTCAATGCAGATTAATATCTCTGCGATCAAACCCACCTGCTCACCATTCCTGAGTACATCTTATGCAGGATGGTCAGCATGGTTAGGCCGGCGAACTGTTGACACCTCACAACGACTGAAGAGAGAGGTGACTGGTATCTTAGGAACAGGACTGGGAGTCTTAAATAGTACAGATGCTGAGATACTTGCAAACAAACTAGTCACAACTACTAGTGATCTAGACAAATTAAAACATCCTCTACAGTCCTCTCTATCAGCATTGGGAAATCACCAATGGCTTTTATCGAATATATTGCCTCAGTGGGAGGAAACAGGTGAAAAAGACCATCAGCTGATCACAAATGCACTTGGTACAACCCAAAACAATGTTTCCTTGGCCCTTAGTTGTATCCAAGCCCAACTGTGGATGCAATCTATGACAGCCGCAATTATAAGGGAAGGTGAAGAAGGCACCTTGCCCACTGAAATTCGAAAAGTAATATGGGATAATGCAATTGAGTTTGAGAGAAAATTTCAATCCTGGTGGTATCTGGTTAATTTCACCTATGATCCCACTGAGAGCAAAGCCACAGCTTTTGTCTTAACGATACGCAATGCCTCAGTATACACCATATACCCAATCATCGCACTGGGGTTGAATCACCATGGAGCTATACTCCATCCGGTAGAGCATAGAGTGTGGGCACAACAAAACGAGAATAAATGGCAAACTGTTGATGTTGAAGCATGCATTTCACGAGATCAACAAGGATTCATTTGTGAGAGTAATACTCTCAAGGCACAAGACATTTGTCTTGACACCAACCAGAATGTTTGTCATTTTGAGATACAACCTGATGAAACCCCAGAAACTGTGCTTGTATATATTGGGAAAGGGTGTGTTTGCATGAGGTCTCCCTGTACTTTTGTATTCGTAGATGACATAGCAGTAGATATAAGTAATAACTCAAATCTTTGTGTTTGTAACTTTACTAACATCATTGGATGTGACTTCAGTTATTCAGCTCCTGTTACGTCTTTTCAATTGCTACAATCTAATTACACATTGATTCGAGATTTGCTGCCTACCCCTATCGGAATGAATCTCTCACTAGTGAGGAAGTTGCTACAACACGATGAATTGAAGCGATTGTTGAAAGAGGCCCAAGAAAATGGACAAAGAACTCTGATTTACTGTCCATCATGATGTTGAAGAAATACACCATGTACTGGAAAGGGTCAAGAGAGACGGTGGACATGAATGGTGGGACACCCTCTTTGGATGGTCACCGACAGCTACAGGACTTTTTAACAAGATGCTCCATCCTGTTGTTGTTCTACTAGTACTCACTGTATTGTGCTTTGTGCTTTGCTTTGACAATTGTTTTGCATGTTAGACTTTGGATTATGATGAAACGCTTAACTCGCTTAATCACCCCGCAAGAAGTATTTGCACTTGATATCCCTCGCCATAAGAGGACATGTGATATTCCCCATCAGTATTGATTATCGTGGAGCTTGAGTGACTGTAGTCACGGGGTGGATTATGTGGAATAATTACTAAATTGGCCAAGAATACAAAAATACAGCATTGTTCACACATTAAGGAAAGTCATAAAATCAAGAGGCTTCTGAGGTAGAATACAGCCACAGCTAGCACACGAAGAATGCAACATCTGTGATTCCCTGCGCGAGGTTGTTTGCGAAACTACACGAGGGATGGAACGGAACACGCTTGTTCCGTGGCCTTCCCTTGTGACGAATAGCAGATATGGGGACGAGATGGTACTACGGAACTGATAAGCGGCCTACACGCTACCCGAGCCAACCTTTCGTCAAATGTTGATGAAATGCTGTCCTTTTGTGCGAACTTTGCTCACCACAATGTACCAAAACACACCTCCATCCCGGAGGCTATCCGCCCCCGAGGTGTGAACACTCCTCCTTGAATACATTAATCATAATAAAAGTATGTATGACTAAAGTCACTCAAACTCCACTTTGAAGATAAAAAAATAATATAAAATAGCCCAAGAGAGAGGGGATGTCAGGGAAGACACCATCGCGAAGAATTCCACCGCTGATTTCCGGGATCAGTCGACGGGCTGAGCCTTTCTTCCCCCCCATAGGGACGCCTTTGGGTAAGACTTCGATTACACCGAGCGCTTTCTCGGGGACTTAGAAATTTCTCTAGAGAATCTCTACCCTACGTTTATAGCCAGGCTGTATCGTTTATAATTTTGTCGCGCGTTTGTATACTTAGCAATATCTTTATTTGCACGTGCTTTGCAGACAGTGTATTTATCACCGGCAATCCTAAAGAACCCGTATATCTGTTGTTTAAATAAACTGCACTGTTTAAGTAGCTAGTCGTTCCGCTTTCTCACTGAACGCGACCAAAACTACAGAGAGGCCGTGCTAGTTCAGGAGCACGACTAGACTGAAGGTGCAGTCCACTATTAGTGTATCCAAATCGTAGTAGTTTAATACATATTAAACGCGATTGGACTGATAGTGCTGAATTGGGCATCACTCAGAATTTAAACCTAGCCGCACCTAGCCTCCCACCTCGGTGAGGAGTGTTAGAACGCAAGGGGGTTTATCTTCTGCCAAAACCGCTTGGCCCCGTTTCACGCAACAGAATTTGGCGTAGTCGGCAGGATTGCCATGGATAAACTGCTGCAAAAATATGATTGTGCCCCTTCCCAGGCTGGGAAGGAGTGGGCCCAAAAATTTTGGAAGGATGAAGAGAAAGTGGTGGAACGTATTGAAGAGTGTCGGGTTTCACAGAAGCTCAGAGCGGGGAAAGGCAAGGGTGTGATTTGTGCTGTGTTAGGCGCCTGTTTATCTTGTGCACAACAAGAAGCTAGAGAAACCCCTGCTCCTAATCTGATTTCAGCTGTAGAAATATGCAACCCTGAAATCGGAGAATGAGGTGCTGAAGTCATCATTAGCCTTGCAAAAGGAGACAGGAGAAAAATTAAGAACTCACGTCGATAAGCTTGTGAGTGAGAATGAATGTTTAGGAAACCAGAATGCTCAACTTAAAATATTATTAGAAAGGGTGACTGGGCTCTTAGATAAAATGCAGCCCTCGACCCAGGTCCAACAGATTCGTAAGTTAATGTGTTATCCAAATTCCGGAACCCAGACCGGAGATTTTTTGTCTAATAGTGAGGATGACGAAGAAGATGAGGAGGAAAGGACTTTTACTTTGAAATCCCAAGTTTTTCCTTTACGTCCTCTGGTTAAAACTGAAGCTGCGGTTGATGACGATGATGAAATTCACACCACTGTGCGTACCGTTCCACGGACACCAACCGAGTTAACAAAAATAAGGGAGAAATATTCGAGGCGACCAGAAGAGTCAGCTGTTGAGTACGTGTGGCGAGTTTCTTCTGAAGGGGGGGACAGAATTATGCTGAGTGAGGAAGAAGCAGGAGACTCTTGGGGACCAGGAGTGTTTTTAACCACTATGCCTGGGGATCATAATTATTCCCTAACTGCTCGAGCAGCCTATTGGGCAGGGGGTATGGATCCGCGAGAGAGGGGGGAGCCGTTAGAGATTAGAGCTACAGGCTACTCTGATCTGTTTGCGGCTGTACGGAAAGCAGCTTGTCTGCAAGCCATGTATGACAGAGAGGAATTTCGGAAATCCCCAATGTCAGCCCCTATCGACCCCGATCGATTAGCCCCTCTCATCCGTGGTCTTCCCGATTGCCTGAAACCGTTCCTTGTTCGTACTCAAGATCGTATACGAGAGGCTCGGGGTGCTCATAGGCGGGGCCGTCGTCACTACATGCCCACCTGGAATGAATATGTACAGGAAATAGATCAATATGGGCGCCGAATGGGCTGGGCCAGCCTAACTAGTGAGAAATCCTCCGAACACCCCCGAAAGGTTCGCCAAGTCCGAACTCACACTAAAAACCCTAAATCGGAGGAAAGGTTAAGCCTGATAAGGACCGGAATGAGTTGTGGCGTAAAGCCCTACAATTAGGGGTGCCCCGACAATTCTTGCACGGTGTCCCTACGGGAGACCTCCGTACACTAGTCCAATCTCTAACTAGAAAGAATAATGTGGCTGGGGAGAAAAGTCTAACCAGAGAATCCCAAGTCGTGAGAAAATTGTGCCTTCTGCACCGGAACGTAACTTGATTGATTTGACAGAGTCCCAGCCAAAAAACTCCTATCCCCGGGGAGGGCAGTGAGCCACCCTGTCCGGCAGGTACTAGCAATTCAATGGCTCTCTCATAAAGACTCCGAACCCGTTATTATCATTCCTGTTGGACCCCGGAAGATATTGGTAAATTTTATTATTGATACTGGAGCCCAAATGTCTGCAATCACTAACGAAACAGCACAACTTCTAGGTATAAATCCCACCCGACGCAGAGTCAACTTCACAGGAATTGATGGTGTGGTAAAAACATGCCCCACTGCAAAAATTAACCTCTGGTTGCCGGGAGAGCAGCGAATGACTAGGGCAGAAGTGTTAGTGGGTGCCTCACATTCTAACCTCCTAGGATTTGACGTGCTGCGTGGGCGAATGTGGAAATTCCCGGATGGAACTGCGTGGAGTTTTGCAGGACGCAAAAAAGGATTAGACACAGTTAAACTGGGCCTATTAGAAACATCTATACCTTTGCCTCCCTCTAAAATTACCAACGTCCGACAGTACCCACTGCCTGCAGCTGCACTTGCAGGAGCAGACGGGGTGGTATCAGATTTAGAAAAAAGAAACATCATTAAGAGGACTCACTCGCCTTATAATTCACCGGTGTGGCCAGTAAAGAAACCAACCGGGCAATGGCGTTTCACAGTAGATTACCGAAAGTTAAACGCCAACGCTGCACCCCTGACCGCTGCGGTTCCGAGTATCGCGGAAATTGTGACAATGATAAAAGGAGCTGCCCATCCTTGGATGGCTGCCTTAGATGTAAAAGACATGTTTTTTATGATTCCCTCCTTGAGCAAGACAAAGCGCAGTTTGCATTCACGTGGAAAGGAGTCCAATATACCTTTAACCGACTTCCACAAGGATACAAACATTCCCCCACCATTGCTCATAATGCTTTAGCTAAAGCGCTATCAGAGATTCCTGTTTCACAGGGATGTACAGTATACCAATATATTGACGACATCTTAATAGGGGGGAGAGAGCCAAGAAAGTGTACAAGACATGATGCAAAACATCCGAAAAACATTATCAGATTTGGGATTGGAAATTCCAGACTCAAAATGTCAGGGACCTGCACAGGAAGTTAAATTCCTGGGGGTCTGGTGGATTAAGGGAGCTGCTTCTGTCCCTCAGGATACCCTGAAAAAAATAGAACATGGACAGAATCCTTCCAGCACGAAGGAGTTACAGCAAGTTCTGGGAACTTTAAGTTATTGGCGTAAACACATCCCTGGCTTTTCCATCATTGCTCGCCCCCTTTATTGTTTGCTCAAAAAAGGTAAATCCTGGGAGTGGACTGAACAACATACTAATGCACTGGAATTGCTAATAAAAGAGCTAAGGTTTATTCCAACAACTTGGCCCATACATCCAACTGACCCTGTCCATGTAGAATGGGGGTCCAGCGAACATGGTTCTCATTGTAACTTATGGCAAAAGGGACCAGCAGGACCGGAGAGACCATTAGAATTTAGCTCTCACTCCTTTAATGATACTGAGAGCAGATATTCAGACCTAGAGAAGGGTTTACTGTCCCTGGTGCGAGCATTGCAACGAGCAGAGCAGATAAGGAGAGAACAGAGCGTGATTGTTCGGGGCCCTTTTCGTCTCCTAGATGTGGTCCGTAAAGGGACAGCACCACCAGCCGGCATTGCCCAGAAACCCACAGTTCGAAAGTGGTATGCTTATTTAGAAGGCATTAATGATATCATGCCAATCTCTGAAGGTAGTATCAAAGTATCCAAGCTCCAGAAGGATATAGATGGTGCCCTATTGTTCCAATCCCCACCAAACAGACCATCTCCAATCCAAGAAGCACCTCCTCTGAAAGAAGGCAGTGATCTTACAGGAGTGTGGTTTACTGATGCGTCATCTCACCGTGAGAACAATAAGTGGAAATACAAGGCCGTAGCACTGGAAGTAGCAACGGGGGAAAGAGCAATTGAAACAGGAGAAGGTAGCGCACAAGTAGGGGAACTCAGAGCCGTCCTACTAGCTGCACAACGTGGGGCTACTTACATTTACACTGACTCATATGCTGTTTTTAAAGGAGCCACTGAATGGATTGGACACTGGGCAGCCAATGATTGGCAGGTGAATAGAGTCCCAATCTGGGAGACAGAGAGTTGGAAGCAACTGTTGGAAATGGGAGGACAGAGAACATTGCACGTTGGTTGGGTAAAAGGCCATGATCGTTCGAACTCGATCACTGCTCAATTCAACCAACAGGTAGATAGCCTCACGCGGTTGCAGCAAATTGACATTGTAGATGATGGTCGGGAATGGGAACGCTTACTCGAATGGTTACATATTAAGCGTGGCCATACAGGCCGTGCTGATCTGTATCAGGAAGGTCTAGCCCGGGGGTGGCCTGTGTCGGTTAAGCTGTGTGAACAAGTAGTAACCGCCTGTTCACAATGTCGCCTACGACTCAATAAAGATCATCCGAGTAAGGCGCCTCCTTTACACATTCGGGACAAGAAAACATTGTGGCATTCATGGCAAATTGATTATATTGGGCCCTTGAGATCATCAGGTGAGAAAAGATACGTCCTAGTCGGAGTGGAGATTATCTCTGGCCTCGCTATGGCCACCAGCTTCAAATCAGCTACCGGGAAAAACACAGTGAAAGGCCTAAAAGGGTGGTTCAGCACACTTCCCCTTCCTGAGGAAATCCAAAGTGATAACGGTTCACACTTTACCGCTACAGTGGTACAAGATTGGGCCAAAGAAGAAGGGATTCGATGGGTATTTCATACTCCCTATTATCCTCAGGCTAATGGCATTGTTGAACGCACCAATGGATTGGTTAAGCGTTTTGCAAAAACTCATGAACCTGGTTGGCATTTGCCATTGGATGATGCCATCTATCAATTAAATAACAGATGGAGTGGAGATGGCTGTCCTAAAATGAAAGCTTTCTGTGTATCTGCTGATATCATCACTCCAAAAGTTCCCAATGAACCACGAAAATACCTGGGACAATTTCACCCTGGGCAACCTGTGTTAGTGAAAATGCCTCAAATTGGCACAGTACCAATGGTGTTAGCTACTCCCAAAAACCCCCATGCACGGGAAGCCAAAGACTGTTCAGGGAAGATACACCGGATCAGCACCCGGTGGATCTCGCCCTCTTTTTAACCCCGTCGGTCAAATGAGACCGAGCAGATTTTCTTTTCCTTTGTGTCTTACAGGAACCTCGGAAGAACTGTATGTGGACAGACGCATTGGCCTACGCTAACCTCGAGTGTCTCCAGGGAATCCTGACATTGATCCTGGCAATAATATTATTTTTGTTATGTATGGCCATCTGGAGGCCTAAATTTTAGAATGACGAATTGGCAGATGGAATTGATGCTATTCAGTTTTATCTTTTTACTCCCTGTTGTTTGTAGTCAAAGAGACCCAGAATGGCCGTGGTCTCAAGCTTATGTAAAACACAATGCGATGGCAGGAACCGGAAAAGGAAAATTGAGCCTGGCCACTGTAGTCCTACATGAAAATGAGGTGTTTTCAAAACATGAGATAGATCAAAGCATAGATAAAGTCGAACCTGACTCAACTCCACAGACTAGTCTGGTTCCACTGCCACTATCTGAAACCCCCGATAATGACACCTTATTGAGCGGACTTAAGAATCTGCCCCTTGATGATGAGCTTTGGGATAATGCACTGTCACGATACACTGCAAGCACTGAGACACTAGAAAACATGAGGGATTTAAATCTCTCCACTCTGGTTATACAAGGAAGTGAAGTATATTCCAGAGATAAATGGAGTTGGAAAGACTCACTCCAAATGGCTAAGCTTGAAGCCGTCCCAGGAAAGAAAATACAAATTAGCTGCCGAGTAATCAATGGGTCTGCTCACCATAGACCAACTGTAATTGAAACCATCCATGTAGACTCTACTAAACCGGACAAACATAACACTGATTGATTGTTACAAAATTATAGAGCCAAACTCAGATTGCTGGCACAACTTCACCTTTATCAAACCTATCATAGTATATTGTATTTGGGGCTACAGGGGCACGGAATTGTTATTTGAATTTATGATTGACTCAAATACATCTGAACCTGTTGAAATGAACCCAAAACCTACACCCCCACAAACTTTCAAGGGTGTAGCTACTCAGCCCTCCATTAGTCTAACTCCTTACACCTTTAACATTGGCCCTTATGCCATTAAACACACAGGTCAACAACAAATACCGTTTAACCAACATATTCCCTCAAACGAGTAGAATTGTCAATGCAGATTAATATCTCTGCGATCAAACCCACCTGCTCACCATTCCTGAGTACATCTTATGCAGGATGGTCAGCATGGTTAGGCCGGCGAACTGTTGACACCTCACAACGACTGAAGAGAGAGGTGACTGGTATCTTAGGAACAGGACTGGGAGTCTTAAATAGTACAGATGCTGAGATACTTGCAAACAAACTAGTCACAACTACTAGTGATCTAGACAAATTAAAACATCCTCTACAGTCCTCTCTATCAGCATTGGAAATCACCAATGGCTTTTATCGAATATATTGCCTCAGTGGGAGGAAACAGGTGAAAAAGACCATCAGCTGATCACAAATGCACTTGGTACAACCCAAAACAATGTTTCCTTGGCCCTTAGTTGTATCCAAGCCCAACTGTGGATGCAATCTATGACAGCCGCAATTATAAGGGAAGGTGAAGAAGGCACCTTGCCCACTGAAATTCGAAAAGTAATATGGGATAATGCAATTGAGTTTGAGAGAAAATTTCAATCCTGGTGGTATCTGGTTAATTTCACCTATGATCCCACTGAGAGCAAAGCCACAGCTTTTGTCTTAACGATACGCCAATGCCTCAGTATACACCATATACCCAATCATCGCACTGGGGTTGAATCACCATGGAGCTATACTCCATCCGGTAGAGCATAGAGTGTGGGCACAACAAAACGAGAATAAATGGCAAACTGTTGATGTTGAAGCATGCATTTCACGAGATCAACAAGGATTCATTTGTGAGAGTAATACTCTCAAGGCACAAGACATTTGTCTTGACACCAACCAGAATGTTTGTCATTTTGAGATACAACCTGATGAACCCAGAAACTGTGCTTGTATATATTGGGAAAGGGTGTGTTTGCATGAGGTCTCCCTGTACTTTTGTATTCGTAGATGACATAGCAGTAGATATAAGTAATAACTCAAATCTTTGTGTTTGTAACTTTACTAACATCATTGGATGTGACTTCAGTTATTCAGCTCCCTGTTACGTCTTTTCAATTGCTACAATCTAATTACACATTGATTCGAGATTTGCTGCCTACCCCTATCGGAATGAATCTCTCACTAGTGAGGAAGTTGCTACAACACGATGAATTGAAGCGATTGTTGAAAGAGGCCCAAGAAAATGGACAAAGAACTCTGATTGCTGTCCATCATGATGTTGAAGAAATACACCATGTACTGGAAAGGGTCAAGAGAGACGGTGGACATGAATGGTGGGACAACCCTCTTTGGATGGTCACCGACAGCTACAGGACTTTTTAACAAGATGCTCCATCCTGTTGTTGTTCTACTAGTACTCACTGTATTGTGCTTTGCTTTGACAATTGTTTTGCATGTTAGACTTTGGATTATGATGAAACGCTTAACTCCCTTAATCACCCCGCAAGAAGTATTTGCACTTGATATCCCTCGCCATAAGAGGACATGTGATATTCCCCATCAGTATTGATTATCGTGGAGCTTGAGTGACTGTAGTCACGGGGTGGATTATGTGGAATAATTACTAAATTGGCCAAGAATACAAAAATACAGCATTGTTCACACATTAAGGAAAGTCATAAAATCAAGAGGCTTCTGAGGTAGAATACAGCCACAGCTAGCACACGAAGAATGCAACATCTGTGATTCCCTGCGCGAGGTTGTTTGCGAAACTACACGAGGGATGGAACGGAACACGCTTGTTCCGTGGCCTTCCCTTGTGACGAATAGCAGATATGGGGACGAGATGGTACTACGGAACTGATAAGCGGCCTACACGCTACCCGAGCCAACCTTTCGTCAAATGTTGATGAAATGCTGTCCTTTTGTGCGAACTTTGCTCACCACAATGTACCAAAACACACCTCCATCCCGGAGGCTATCCGCCCCCGAGGTGTGAACACTCCTCCTTGAATACATTAATCATAATAAAAGTATGGTATGACTAAAGTCACTCAAACTCCACTTTGAAGATAAAAAAATAATATAAAAATAGCCCAAGAGAGAGGGGATGTCAGGGAAGACACCATCGCGAAGAATTCCACCGCTGATTTCCGGGATCAGTCGACGGGCTGAGCCTTTCTTCCCCCCCATAGGGACGCCTTTGGGTAAGACTTCGATTACACCGAGCGCTTTCTCGGGGACTTAGAAATTTCTCTAGAGAATCTCTACCCTACGTTTATAGCCAGGCTGTATCGTTTATAATTTTGTCGCGCGTTTGTATACTTAGCAATATCTTTATTTGCACGTGCTTTGCAGACAGTGTATTTATCACCGGCAATCCTAAAAGAACCCCGTATATCTGTTGTTTAAATAAACTGCACTGTTTAAGTAGCTAGTCGTTCCGCTTTCTCACTGAACGCGACCAAAACTACAGAGAGGCCGTGCTAGTTCAGGAGCACGACTAGACTGAAGGTGCAGTCCACTATTAGTGTATCCAAATCGTAGTAGTTTAATACATATTAAACGCGATTGGACTGATAGTGCTGAATTGGGCATCACTCAGAATTTAAAACCTAGCCGCACCTAGCCTCCCACCTCGGTGAGGAGTGTTAGAACGCAAGGGGGTTTATCTTCTGCCAAAACCGCTTGGCCCCGTTTCACGCAACAGAATTTGGCGTAGTCGGCAGGATTGCCATGGATAAACTGCTGCAAAAATATGATTGTGCCCCTTCCCAGGCTGGGAAGGAGTGGGCCCAAAAATTTTGGAAGGATGAAGAGAAAGTGGTGGAACGTATTGAAGAGTGTCGGGTTTCACAGAAGCTCAGAGCGGGGAAAGCAAGGGTGTGATTTGTGCTGTGTTAGGCGCCTGTTTATCTTGTGCACAACAAGAAGCTAGAGAAACCCTGCTCCTAATCTGATTTCAGCTGTAGAATATGCAACCCTGAAATCGGAGAATGAGGTGCTGAAGTCATCATTAGCCTTGCAAAAGGAGACAGGAGAAAAATTAAGAACTCACGTCGATAAGCTTGTGAGTGAGAATGAATGTTTAGGAAACCAGAATGCTCAACTTAAAATATTATTAGAAAGGGTGACTGGGCTCTTAGATAAAATGCAGCCCTCGACCCAGGTCCAACAGATTCGTAAGTTAATGTGTTATCCAAATTCCGGAACCCAGACCGGAGATTTTTGTCTAATAGTGAGGATGACGAAGAAGATGAGGAGGAAAGGACTTTTACTTTGAAATCCCAAGTTTTTCCTTTACGTCCTCTGGTTAAAACTGAAGCTGCGGTTGATGACGATGATGAAATTCACACCACTGTGCGTACCGTTCCACGGACACCAACCGAGTTAACAAAAATAAGGGAGAAATATTCGAGGCGACCAGAAGAGTCAGCTGTTGAGTACGTGTGGCGAGTTTCTTCTGAAGGGGGGACAGAATTATGCTGAGTGAGGAAGAAGCAGGAGACTCTTGGGGACCAGGAGTGTTTTAACCACTATGCCTGGGGATCATAATTATTCCCCTAACTGCTCGAGCAGCCTATTGGGCAGGGGGTATGGATCCGCGAGAGAGGGGGGAGCCGTTAGAGATTAGAGCTACAGGCTACTCTGATCTGTTTGCGGCTGTACGGAAAGCAGCTTGTCTGCAAGCCATGTATGACAGAGAGGAATTTCGGAAATCCCCAATGTCAGCCCCTATCGACCCCGATCGATTAGCCCCTCTCATCCGTGGTCTTCCCGATTGCCTGAAACCGTTCCTTGTTCGTACTCAAGATCGTATACGAGAGGCTCGGGGTGCTCATAGGCGGGGCCGTCGTCACTACATGCCCACCTGGAATGAATATGTACAGGAAATAGATCAATATGGGCGCCGAATGGGCTGGGCCAGCCTAACTAGTGAGAAATCCTCCGAACACCCCCGAAAGGTTCGCCAAGTCCGAACTCACACTAAAAACCCTAAATCGGAGGAAAGGTTTAAGCCTGATAAGGACCGGAATGAGTTGTGGCGTAAAGCCCTACAATTAGGGGTGCCCCGACAATTCTTGCACGGTGTCCCTACGGGAGACCTCCGTACACTAGTCCAATCTCTAACTAGAAAGAATAATGTGGCTGGGGAGAAAAGTCTAACCAGAGAATCCCCAAGTCGTGAGAAAATTGTGCCTTCTGCACCGGAACGTAACTTGATTGATTTGACAGAGTCCCAGCCAAAAAACTCCTATCCCCGGGGAGGGCAGTGAGCCACCCTGTCCGGCAGGTACTAGCAATTCAATGGCTCTCTCATAAAGACTCCGAACCCGTTATTATCATTCCTGTTGGACCCCGGAAGATATTGGTAAATTTTATTATTGATACTGGAGCCCAAATGTCTGCAATCACTAACGAAACAGCACAACTTCTAGGTATAAATCCCACCCGACGCAGAGTCAACTTCACAGGAATTGATGGTGTGGTAAAAACATGCCCCACTGCAAAAATTAACCTCTGGTTGCCGGGAGAGCAGCGAATGACTAGGGCAGAAGTGTTAGTGGGTGCCTCACATTCTAACCTCCTAGGATTTGACGTGCTGCGTGGGCGAATGTGGAAATTCCCGGATGGAACTGCGTGGAGTTTTGCAGGGACGCAAAAAAGGATTAGACGCAGTTAAACTGGGCCTATTAGAAACATCTATACCTTTGCCTCCCTCTAAAATTACCAACGTCCGACAGTACCCACTGCCTGCAGCTGCACTTGCAGGAGCAGACGGGGTGGTATCAGATTTAGAAAAAAGAAACATCAATTCAGAGGACTCACTCGCCTTATAATTCACCGGTGTGGCCAGTAAAGAAACCAACCGGGCAATGGCGTTTCACAGTAGATTACCGAAAGTTAAACGCCAACGCTGCACCCCTGACCGCTGCGGTTCCGAGTATCGCGGAAATTGTGACAATGATAAAAGGAGCTGCCCATCCTTGGATGGCTGCCTTAGATGTAAAAGACATGTTTTTTATGATTCCCCTCCTTGAGCAAGACAAAGCGCAGTTTGCATTCACGTGGAAAGGAGTCCAATATACCTTTAACCGACTTCCACAAGGATACAAACATTCCCCCACCATTGCTCATAATGCTTTAGCTAAAGCGCTATCAGAGATTCCTGTTTCACAGGGATGTACAGTATACCAATATATTGACGACATCTTAATAGGGGGGGAGAGAGCCAAGAAAGTGTACAAGACATGATGCAAAACATCCGAAAAACATTATCAGATTTGGGATTGGAAATTCCAGACTCAAAATGTCAGGGACCTGCACAGGAAGTTAAATTCCTGGGGGTCTGGTGGATTAAGGGAGCTGCTTCTGTCCCTCAGGATACCCTGAAAAAAATAGAACATGGACAGAATCCTTCCAGCACGAAGGAGTTACAGCAAGTTCTGGGAACTTTAAGTTATTGGCGTAAACACATCCCTGGCTTTTCCATCATTGCTCGCCCCCTTTATTGTTTGCTCAAAAAAGGTAAATCTGGGAGTGGACTGAACAACATACTAATGCACTGGAATTGCTAATAAAAGAGCTAAGGTTATTCCAACAACTTGGCCCCATACATCCAACTGACCCTGTCCACGTAGAATGGGGGTTCAGCGAACATGGTTCTCATTGTAACTTATGGCAAAAGGGACCAGCAGGACCGGAGAGACCATTAGAATTTAGCTCTCACTCCTTTAATGATACTGAGAGCAGATATTCAGACCTAGAGAAGGGTTTACTGTCCCTGGTGCGAGCATTGCAACGAGCAGAGCAGATAAGGAGAGAACAGAGCGTATTGTTCGGGGCCCTTTTCGTCTCCTAGATGTGGTCCGTAAAGGGACAGCACCGCCAGCCGGCATTGCCCAGAAACCCACAGTTCGAAGTGGTATGCTTATTTAGAAGGCATTAATGATATCATGCCAATCTCTGAAGGTAGTATCAAAGTATCCAAGCTCCAGAAGGATATAGATGGTGCCCTATTGTTCCAATCCCCACCAAACAGACCATCTCCAATCCAAGAAGCACCTCCTCTGAAAGAAGGCAGTGATCTTACAGGAGTGTGGTTTACTGATGCGTCATCTCACCGTGAGAACAATAAGTGGAAATACAAGGCCGTAGCACTGGAAGTAGCAACGGGGGAAAGAGCAATTGAAACAGGAGAAGGTAGCGCACAAGTAGGGGAACTCAGAGCCGTCCTACTAGCTGCACAACGTGGGGCTACTTACATTTACACTGACTCATATGCTGTTTTTAAAGGAGCCACTGAATGGATTGGACACTGGGCAGCCAATGATTGGCAGGTGAATAGAGTCCCAATCTGGGAGACAGAGAGTTGGAAGCAACTGTTGGAAATGGGAGGACAGAGAACATTGCACGTCGGTTGGGTAAAAGGCCATGATCGTTCGAACTCGATCACTGCTCAATTCAACCAACAGGTAGATAGCCTCACGCGGTTGCAGCAAATTGACATTGTAGATGATGGTCGGGAATGGGAACGCTTACTCGAATGGTTACATATTAAGCGTGGCCATACAGGCCGTGCTGATCTGTATCAGGAAGGTCTAGCCCGGGGGTGGCCTGTGTCGGTTAAGCTGTGTGAACAAGTAGTAACCGCCTGTTCACAATGTCGCCTACGACTCAATAAAGATCATCCGAGTAAGGCGCCTCCTTTACACATTCGGGACAAGAAAACATTGTGGCATTCATGGCAAATTGATTATATTGGGCCCTTGAGATCATCAGGTGAGAAAAGATACGTCCTAGTCGGAGTGGAGATTATCTCTGGCCTCGCTATGGCCACCAGCTTCAAATCAGCTACCGGGAACAACACAGTGAAAGGCCTAAAAGGGTGGTTCAGCACACTTCCCCTTCCTGAGGAAATCCAAAGTGATAACGGTTCACACTTTACCGCTACAGTGGTACAAGATTGGGCCAAAGAAGAAGGGATTCGATGGGTATTTCATACTCCCTATTATCCTCAGGCTAATGGCATTGTTGAACGCACCAATGGATTGGTTAAGCGTTTTGCAAAAACTCATGAACCTGGTTGGCATTTGCCATTGGATGATGCCATCTATCAATTAAATAACAGATGGAGTGGAGATGGCTGTCCTAAAATGAAAGCTTTCTGTGTATCTGCTGATATCATCACTCCAAAAGTTCCCAATGAACCACGAAAATACCTGGGACAATTTCACCCTGGGCAACCTGTGTTAGTGAAAATGCCTCAAATTGGCACAGTACCAATGGTGTTAGCTACTCCCAAAAACCCCCATGCACGGGAAGCCAAAGACTGTTCAGGAAGATACACCGGATCAGCACCCGGTGGATCTCGCCCTCTTTTTAACCCCGTCGGTCAAATGAGACCGAGCAGATTTTCTTTTCCTTTGTGTCTTACAGGAACCTCGGAAGAACTGTACGTGGACAGACGCATTGGCCTACGCTAACCTCGAGTGTCTCCAGGGAATCCTGACATTGATCCTGGCAATAATATTATTTTTGTTATGTATGGCCATCTGGAGGCCTAAATTTTAGAATGACGAATTGGCAGATGGAATTGATGCTATTCAGTTTTATCTTTTACTCCCTGTTGTTTGTAGTCAAAGAGACCCAGAATGGCCGTGGTCTCAAGCTTATGTAAAACACAATGCGATGGCAGGAACAGGAAAAGGAAAATTGAGCCTGGCCACTGTAGTCCTACATGAAAATGAGGTGTTTTCAAAACATGAGATAGATCAAAGCATAGATAAAGTCGAACCTGACTCAACTCACAGACTAGTCTGGTTCCACTGCCACTATCTGAAACCCCCGATAATGACACCTTATTGAGCGGACTTAAGAATCTGC